>NW_017891793.1:0-12721 GCF_001540865.1 Ananas comosus | reverse complement strand
CGCCCTACTTAACTTTATCGAACCCCGACCTCCATCACGTAAGGCGCGCAGACTCTTCTTCTAGAAAAAGGATATGACTCCTCCTAATAGGAGGGAGATTGACCCAATCACTGCTAGATGGAAACGGACTAAGCTATGAAGCCCTTCGCTTATTAGCAATCCACCTTTTGAAATAATACCTCTCTTCTATAGTAGAGGCCCCGACTTGATACCCTAGCATTCGCCTAAATAGGGACTCTTCCTTAATCTTGGATAACGAAGGAGCATATAAGCATGAATCTTCTTACTACACTAAAAAAAGGAAAATGACAAAGAAAGGCCTTGGAATTGATGCCCTTCTCCTGGGCTTCCTCGAGCTCTTGAGCAGGGATAGATGTGAATACCACTCTCCTCTTAAGTCCTCCCGTACCTTCTTCCCTAATAAAAAGAGAAAGGGAACTCAATCAATCAGCCCCGAACTCAAACCCCCAGGCTAGCGAAAAGGATTTTAAGGCGATGGAAGACTAAACAAGAGAACAAAAAATAGAACTCCCGATGGCTGTAAAGTAAAGAAAGGAGACTCCTACTACTACTACTACTACTACTACTAGATTGATTACGCGGGAACTGGCCCCTAGTGTCGTTAACAGATCAAAAGAATGCAAAACGTTAAAGAGTTTGAGTTTATCCTTCCTTAGCCTTTCCCAGGGAAAGAAACTGCATCAAAAGGAACTAGCACTCGATTAAGGGACAGGGACTTGATCATAAGAGCGCTTGACAGAGATAGGGACTTTCTAAAGGGTCAGGAAAGAAAAAATCACTTTAAAACTAACTTGCCCTTGGAAGAAAGCCTATTCAGTCTGCCTGAAGTTTTCTTATTTTATTATTCTTATTCAATTATTGAAAGTGAATGAATTAGTAAAAAAAAAAAGCTGGAAATATGCTAGATAAGCTCACTCTACTCACTCGATATTTTCAATCCACTCCCTTAAAAGAAGGAAAACTACTCCAAGGACTGCAACTGTATAATGATAATATTATTCATTAGTAGGACTTTTATGAAACTGTCACGGGATCTCAAACCGAAACGAAGGAGATTGCCCTAGAACCTACTGGCTATCCAACTCCAACTGAGTTGATCACAGGATTTTCTTTTACTTGCTTGGAAAGCAGAAGGAAAGGGTTTACCAATGAAACTGGCTCACCATCGAAAGAAAGTCTAATTGGAATTGCAACTTAAAAAGATTAGCTTATCACTCGAAAAGCAGGGCTTATCAAGAAAGAGGGAAAAGAGGAAAGTCCAACTGCTTCCCACTGCCACTGGAACTGAAACCGCAGGTAAAGAAAGTACAACTGGTTCGAAAGAAAAAGAAATTGCTGAAACAGAACTCGCCTCGCTTCCTGGCCTACCTGAGAATGGAACTAGAAATGCTATTTGATGGGCTTACTTGCCTAAGATCCTTGCTTGCTGGCTAAAAAGATACAGCTGGCCTAGCGGATGACTGGGACTAGGTAAAAATGGTATATGCTAATATACGGGAATCCATGAGAGTATTCCCACAAGGAAAGCCTACTTACTCTAGTATTTATTCTATCAGAAAGACTAGCTATTCAATAAAGAAAGAGAGAATACCAGACTACCTCACAGCAGCAGGACTTCCAGTTTGAAGTAAAGGACTACAAGTGAAACTCTCTTGCCTGGAATCGAAAGGAACTAGCCTAGCCCTTTCAAGGAAATCTATTTATACAGCAAGGTCATCCATATAAGCTTTCCCACAATGGCTCGCAGCGCATGAAGAAGAGCAGAAAATGCAATATTCTTACTAGAAACTTTAACTTCTGGCTCAGCCTTAATGGAATTGGAATTTTTCATGGTAGCTTGCTTACAACTGCTGCAAGTTTTTTATGAAATTGTTATTACATAAAAAGTCTCTACCTCAAATGGCTCCTCGCGGGCGTGCTTGACTGAAGAGTTTTGGATTAAAAAAGCGAAGAAAAAAAGTATAAAAGCGAAGCTAGTACGGATCTTGCCCCCGCCCCGAATCCCTTTCAAGGGATTATGAAAATGTCACTCTTACAGCTCCCAAAAACCTACAAAGAGGCCTTGTTGGCCGAAACTTCACAGAGGAGCAACCCATCTCGTCCGATCATGGAGCGGCCGAGGAAAATTCAGCGGCTCGAGGCTGATATGTGTGCACGATGTGGCGAGAGGGGTCATCTTGCCAAAGATATTACCAGTCCGAAACCCTGTTACTTGCTTTGTATGCAATGGGACCGGGCATAAATCCTACCAATGTAAGTCCTCTACTGGAGCTCTTGTTAACAGGAGAAGAATTAGGGCTAATTATGATGATGAGATAAAAAATATTGCCTCTTCTTTCAATCGTTGCATTGTTGCTAAAGTAGAGGGAGATATACTTGCTGATATTGATATTGTGGGTGTTTTTCATGACAAATTTGCCAACTGGAGGGGATTAGTTAGGCGTTTATCTGATAGAGCTTTTTTAATTAATTGTTCATCTAAGTGGGAATTCGATCAAGTCCTCCAGTATGGTGTATGCTCTTTGAATAACAGTACAATCAAGTTTGAGAAATGGACAATGGCTTATGGAGGTAGAAGAAACCCTAATTATGTGCGCAAATGGCTTCGAATCAGGGGTATGCCAGTTTATTGTTGGACACGCAATGGATGGAATGATTTAGTTAAGGATTTTTCTTTCTTTATTACTATGGATAACCTCACATGGAATAGATCTATGATTGAGGAAGCTCGGATTTTAGTTGGGTGTAGGAAAGATGTGGAGATACCTAATGTTGTAGATTATGAACTAAATGATCTAATCTTTTAAGTATTAATTGGTGCTGAGCAGAGAGAAGTTGGGGATCAAGATGAAGCAGAAGTGCAGCTTAGGACAAATCTTGTGGGACAGGGGTCATTCTCTTTAGCTGCAAGGAATCAAGCTTCTTTCTCTGTTCATTCTCCAGCTATGCAATTACAAGTACAGGGCCCTACTCCCTTACCTATAGTGGATAAAGCTTCAATTCATGAAAGGCACATTGCTAAAGATTCTTCTACAACAGGACAAGGGAGTTTGATTCCCCTAAAAAAGAGGTTAATGGTTCAATCTGGTGGTGATGTTGGGCAAGGTTCTTCTAGGAGTACTGTTGAAGTGGGGAAAGGAGTTGAGGAGGAAATGACAAAAGAGGTTATTGTCATGGAAAATTCAGAAGTTCAGTCTGCTGCAGTGACTTCACAATCATTCACAGAGGCCTCTGTTGCTGTTGCGGTGACACCACAAGGTGGAGAGAGGACTCCAACACCAGTCACTTATGCTAGAAGAAGCAGGAGAGGGATCTTACAACATGAAGGTATAGATCTATCTAATTCCTTCTCTCCTTTTTTGCTTGATGATAGAACTTTATATTCTATTGCATCTGAAATAGGAGTTAAAGGAGTAGAAAAAGGTGGAAAAATTATGATGAGAAAGAATGGTCGATACTCTTATAAAATTGATAAGTGGAAAAAGTATTTTACAAGAATTGGAAGAGGATCTTGAAGATGACTCTGGGGGACAGGAGTCACAAAGAGAGGGCATAAATAATGATACATGATTATTATCACATGGAATGTTAGGGGGCTGGGTACCCCTGGAAAAAGAAAGGAGATTTTGACTGTTTTTAATACTTAGAAACCAGATATTGTGATGTTGCAAGAAACTTAGATAATATTTTTGCTAAACTTGCAACATCAGTGCTTGGGAGGAGATTAAATTCATGGGACTATATTGGTGCACAAGGATCTCGAGGAGGCATTTTAGTTGGTTGGAGTTCTGACTGTTTACAACATTGTGGAACAATTAAGAAAGAATTTTCTATTTCTATCAAATTGTTTGATTTGGTTTCCAAGCAAAAAATTTTTATTACTTAAGTTTATGGCCCTGTTATTTATGTGTTAAAAGAAGAGTTCTTGCATGAACTATATGATTTAAAAGCTGATGTGGATGGTTGTTGGTTAATTGGTGGTGATTTCAACCTCACAAGATTTGCTGATGATAGAAGTTCTGGGTTTGGAAACAGCTTGGAAATGGAACTTTTTAACGAATTTATCTCTAAGATGGAGTTAATTGACATTCCAATTTCTGGTAGAAAATTCACTAGAACTAATGAAAGAAAGGAAGCCAAAAATTGATAGATTTCTATGTGATATTAATTGGGAACAAGCTTATCCTTTGTCACTGCTATCCGACCTGCCTGGCTTCTGATCATGTTCCATTACAGCTGTCTACTGGTAATATCTTAAGGAGAAACACAAATTTGAAGATGGAAAGTGGTTGGAAAGAGATGACTGTGTGCAACTTATTTAAAAGGGTAAACATTTTTCAGATAATAGTGCTGATAAAATGATGAGCAAAAAGCTTAAAGTCCTCAGAAAGGAGTTAAAAACTTGGGCATATGCAGAATTTGGATCAATTGCACAAAGGAAAAAGGACCTGATGGAAAATATCCAAATACTTGACAGGAAAAATGAGACAGAGGGACTTACATTGGAGGAAGAACAACTTATGATGAATGATTATAACCATAATTTCAATCAGGTGGTCAAGGAAGAGGAAATAATGTGGAGACAGAGGTCAAGGGCAGGTTGAAAGAAGGAGATAAAAACACAAAATACTTTTATAGTGTTGCTAATATGAGGAGAAAGAAAAATTGGGTCAGTAATATAGAAGTTGATGGGCAAATTGTTGATGATGAGAAGGATTTTTTAAATTCTATAAAAACCTTTTGGGTACATCTAGAGGATGGAGGTTTCTAGCTGAGGAATGGGTGTTGAGAGGCAATGGTGGATTGGAAGAAAATAACTTGGACACTTTAGTTACTGAAGAGGAATTAAGGTATGCTGTCTTTGGACTCAATGGTGATAAGGCCCCAGGGCCAGATGGCTTTCCTCTCTTTTTCTATCAGCAGTTTTGGGCAGAAATTAAGGATTCACTTCTTATGGTTGTTCATGATTTTAAAAATTCACAATGTGATCTTAAATGCTTTTTATTATCTACTCTTACTCTCATTCAAAAAAAAGAGGACTCTAAAACTGTTAAGGATTATAGGCCTATTTCCTTATAAAATGGAGTCCTAAAAATTCTTACAAAAATTTTGGCTAACAGGTTGAGTCCTCTGATGCATTCTTTGGTAGCAGCTGAGCAATCAGCTTTTATTAAGAACAGAGGCACCATGGAGAGCATAATTTCTGCTTTGGAAATAATGTGGTGGTGTAAAAATTCGAATTTTTATGCTTTTGTTTTTTGGATTTCCAAAAGGCCTTTGACTCTGTTGAATGGGATTTCTTGTTGGATATCTTGAGGGCTAAAGGTTTTAGCCATAAATGGATCTTGTGGATTGAAAATATTTTGAAAATTTCTAACACAAGGCTGGTGGTTAATGGCAAAGAGGGCAAAACAATTAAATGCAAAAGAGGTTTAAGGCAGGGAGACCCTCTTTCTCCTCTCTTATTTGACCTTGTGGTGGATTGTCTTAACATCATGCTTAAGAAAGCTATGGGGGAAAACAGATATCAGGGTATAAATATGAGAAGTGGTGGTGAATTTGCTTTGTTACAGTATGCAGATGATACACTAGTCTGTGGAAAAGCTTCTTTGGAGAATATTGTTAATTTATAAGTTAGACTTTTCATTTTTGAAGGACTGCAAATTTTGATAAAAGCTCTTTGATGGTGCAAGAAATTGGAGCTGATTTAGCTGCTGCACTGGGATGCAATCTTGGGGAGTTATCTTTAAATTATCTTGGTGTTCCTGTCTCCTACAAAAGACCTGCTAAAGCTGATTGGATGCCACTTATCAAAAAAGTTGAGAAAAAGCGTTATGGATGGAAAGGTAAATTACTATCCATGGGAGGTAGATTAACCTTGGTTAATAGTGTTTTGTCTGCTATTCCTATGTACTATATGCTGTCTACAAGCTTCCTAGTTGGGTGGAAGAAAGAATTGATCAAATTAGAAGGAACTTCTTGTGGGGAAGAAGCACTAACATTAAAGGTTATAACCTTATGAATTGGGGAGAATTTGCAAGAGAAAAGAATTTGGTGGGCTAGGTGTTATCAATTTGGCTGATTTTAACAATGCATTGCTGAATAAGTGGATGTGGAAGATTTTTGATGACACTGATGAACTTTACTGGCCTAATCTGGTCTTGAACAATTATTATAAAGGGAATAAAGAGAATGTCATTAACGGAAAACATAGAAGGAAGAGTTCTTACTTCTGGCAAGGGGTTCTTAAAACCTTTGATATGTTAAAAGTTGGCTCAAGGGTAGATGTGGGGGATGGTATCACTACTTTATTCTGGCAGGACATATGGATGGGGGAAGTTTCATTTAATACTAAGTTCTTTAATCTCTCACATTTCATCAACAATCCAATTGTTACTGTCAGGGAGAAGTTGGCAATAATTCGACCTTTAGTTGGAACTTGGGTGTTCAAAGAGGGGGTATTATGCAGAATAGTGAGGAATATCAACAACTTTGTAGCTGTCTTCAGAACTTAACATTGGAGGAAAGACCTGATAAGAGAATTTGGAGACTTGGGGGGAATACAAAATATGCTGTTAAATCAGGGTATACAATGGTGAATGATGGGGGGACTAGAAGCTCAGTTCACACTAATATTTGGAAGACTCCTATTCAATCTCAAATTCCAATTTTCTGTTGGGAACAAAAAAATTCTTACAAAAGACAATCTTCTCAAGAGAGGATGGACAGGAGATAGCACTTGTGTTTTCTGTGGTGGTGAAGAAACTGTTAATCACTTGCTGCTTACTTGGGATTACAGTAGGGAGATTTTTAAGTCTGCTTTGACTCTTTTTAATGTTCATAACTTGCCTTAAACTTTTTTTTTTGTTTGGCGAAGAAGAAAAACCTATCTTTGTATCAGCTAGCCTTGGCATCACTGAAAAAGAAAGCATTTTCCATAAAGTAAAGGGAATACAAAGATGTGTTTGCTTGGACTTACGGATGAGATGCCTGGTTTAAGTACTGATCGTTTATGTCATTCTTTACATATAACTCCTATAACAAAGTCTGTCAAACAACCCGCCAGAGTCTTCAAGCCTGAAATAGAGAAATAAATTAAAGAAGAGATTGAGAAGCTATTGAAGGTTGGTTTCTTAAAGCCCATACAAGACCCCATTTGGGGGACATAGTCCCTGTCAAGAAGAATGGGCAAATCCGCTGCTGTGTTGATTTTTTAGACCTAAATAAAGCTTGTCCGAAAGATGACTTCCCTTTGCCAAACATGGATCTGTTCATAGACGCAACAGCTGGGCATGAGATGTTCTCATTCATGGATGGGTATAGCGGCTACAACCAAATCAAGATGAACCCTGTGGATGCGGAAAAGACTGCCTTCAGAACTCCGATAGGTAACAACTATTACACAGTGATGCCTTTTGGTTTAAAGAATGCTGGTGCTACAACTCAACGTGCTATGACTGCAATTTTTCATGATATGATGCATGAGGAATGTTCGGATGACGTTGATGACATAGTAGTGAAATCCAAGCAAAGGAAAGATCATGTGGAAGTGCTTCGTCGAGTCCTACAGAGATGCAGAGAATACAAGCTGAAGATGCACCCGATGAAGTGCGCCTTCGGAGTAAGATCAGGGAAATTTCTTGGTTATTTGGTGAATCGACAAGGCATGAATGTAGACCCAGCTAAAGCAAAAGCAGTGCTCGATATGCCAGAGCCAACCTCAGCGAATGAGTTGAAGTCATTTTTAGGCCTATTTGAGAGGGTTCTTACCAGGGTTAGCAGCCTTATCGGCCCCTCTTATGGAATTGCTAAAGAAGAAGGTGGAGTACAAATAGGAAGAGGTCCACAAGCCTTTGATAAAATCAAGGAGACCTTAGCGAACGCCCCAGTGATGATGGCTCCAATAGCAGGTAAGGAACTTAAGCTATATCTTGCTTTCAATGATAATGCTATCGGAATAGTGCTAGCACAGGATGATAAAAATGGTCAAGAAAAGCCAATATACTTAAATATATAGTAGAATTCTCAAAGAAGCTGAAGCGTCATACACTAAAGAAGAGAAAAATTGTTTAGCGCTTCACTATAGTTATGTTATATGCAGCCCAAAAGTTAAGACATTATATGCTGGCGCACAAGATCAAGTTGGTTGCGGGGGCTAATCCGATAAGGTACTTGCTGTCAAGGCCAGCCCAGCCCTATCGGGAAGGGGTTGTTACAGCTGTCAGAATTTGACATAGAATGTGTCACTCCCAAAGCGATTTTGGGGCAAGTTTTTGCAGATCTACTGGCCCATCAAAAGACCAACTCGAGCTTTCTGAAGAAATTCCTGGTGAGATAGAACAGATTGCAACAGTAGAAGATGGGCAATGGACTGACGACTTTGATGAATCATCCACAGCCAAGGAAGAAGGTGGTGTAGGAATCGTTTTGAAATCACCAAAAGGAGAGTCAACATCTTTATCGTAACAATTGGAGTTTCCATGCTCTAATAACAGTTCAGAATATGAGGCCTTAGCAATAGGGTTGTCTATCGCTAAAGAAATGAGGATCAAGAAGTTCAAAGTGGTTGGTGACTAAAATTTTGTGGTTCGACAGACAGATGGGACATGAGCACTGAAGGAGAGAAAAGAAGAGCGGCCTGCCAAGCGCCGCAAGAAACTGGCCGTCCGACAGCGAGGACCCACGCCTCCTCCTCCTCCGGGGCTAGGTATGTCCGTTCTTATTAGACGTGCTGCAACAATCTCTTTACCATTCAACACTTGACCCCCCCCTCCGTCAGAGGACGAAGAAGCTGTCGGCGCCAAATTGCCGATGGATATACCCGAACAACCCTCGACTTTTGCTCAGTCCGGGGGGACAACTGTTACAGGTGAGGTTTTCCATTTCACTCTTGTTATTCAGATTGCCTTCATGTTTTAGTGTTCCTGATCAGTATTTGAAATATTTGATAGGCAGCTGAACGCGACCCTAGTCAGCTCTCATTAGTCGGGTAACGACTCCACCAGAATCGCCATCACGGACTGTGGCCGCAGATACATTTGCCCTTATACTGGCTATTTTCCACAATTACGCTACTGCAACAGTGGCGCTGACACGAGTCATCACAATACAGTGTTGGCCGATCTATCGACCCCCCCAGAGAAAGGTAGGGCGGAACTCGTTGTCCACTCTACACCTCCCTCTCGCGACGAGGGAGCAGCGGAAGGAGGCAGAGCAGCATATGGTCCCCGAGAAGTGGTACCTCCACCATCCGCCGCATCTGAATTAAGTGAGGCAGATAAGGCGCTCAAGCATTTCCCGCGGATTCATGGGAAAAGTAGTTCTTCTTTCTCCCGAATCTAAGGCCAAAGACTCCCGCACAAAGGTCAACGGTGCTCCACCAAACTCAACGTAAGAAAGATTCCAGGACTGGAGCCGGGTCAATCGATAGACCAGTTTCGAATAAGGCCGCTTTCCATGCGTCATTCTCAGCTACAAGCTGATCAATCTGCCAGTTCTTTTGCTCCAACAATCTTTTGAAGAATTCACGATCGTCATCATCCTCGTACGTATCGGCCCTTTTTTCAATATAATTCAGCCTATATTGCCTATTATATGTGCCACTTTATGACCCGGTCCAGACTGACCCCGCTGGACCCCACTTACCCTTAGCTTGCCTTGCACCTGCACCACTCTTATCTACCCCTCCAATCTTTCGCTTTCTGGCTTGCTTTTTTACCAAGCTTGTTGGTAGCCTTCAGTTCCCGACTACTCGTCCATTCGCTTTCTCTTTGGTCGTCCCCTCGTGAACCCCCCTACTTTCCTGAAGTGATCAGCACTGGCACTAGGATTGACTGTATCGTGCAATCGTCAGCCAAAGACTTACTTTTACGGAACGGAAAGACAAGACAAACCCGGAAGCCCGCCCAGTCCTTTGGGCGGGGTAGAGTCCCACCTTCCATTAGATAGATTCGATAGCGGGAAAGTCACCTCCGATCTGTTGTTGTATATGATCATGGAAAGCATGTGGTTAGCTACCTTAAAGATGAAAGCAAGCTACTGAACCTCTGGGTACGGCACAGCCAGAATGCTATGTTCAAGGGATTAGCTCCCCTCTTCTTGTCCAGTAACCATTCTGAGTGGGGGACTGCGAAAGTCAATTCTTAAAGTCCTGTAAAAAAGTGGAATTCCGGAAGCTACAAACTTGTAAGCGCTATGTACTACAAGAAGACCATGAGAAGAAGGTCTGAACGAAAACATCGTCATATTACCGAGTCTGGGCTTTCTATGATGTTCGCCACCCGGCCTCGAATAGGAGGGGGGCTTTCAAAGTTGCAGTATATACTAATATATACTAATATATATAAATTAGTATATATTATACTCTCGACGGCTCCTTTCCATTCCGTTGCCTCCTGGTTACGATCGTTTGGGTGCATATTTTTCCCTCATGTTGATTCTTCGATGCGGAACAAACCAAGGCTCTTGAGTGTATCTTCATCGGATATAGTGCAATAAGGGCGTTTAGGCTTTCACTTTCCGACCTGGAAAGTTATCATCTATCGTCATGTTACCTTTGACGAAACCAGGCGAGTCTTCGACTCGGACTCGGGCTTATTCGGTTTATACTGGTTTTCTTCCGCCTGGGCTTTCCATGGATGTGATTCAGGGTTCCAAACCTTAACAGAGATTTTATTAGGGAACGCTAATAGAGATCCTAATGAAGGCTTTCCTAGGGATCCTAATAGGGAACTTAGCTCGCATGTGATAGAGAAAGGTACTTGGAGATGGTTCGTCATTCCTAAATGAGTCATCCATACCCTGATCCTTTTTTGACAAAACGACTTGTCTTTTAGACGTCAATGGTTTAGGATAGGTTTCCTGCCCCGCGAGGTGACAAACTTGGCACCTCATCAATTGGAGTTTTCCAAACAAGGCGCAATCCCTTGTTGGATGCGGGGAATCAGGGGTTCCCAATAGCAAGAGTATTAGGGCAATCAGGTTAATCCCGAACAGCCTATATCCCATTTCCACGTTCAAGCAGATAATCAGTATCGTCTTCATCCTATTGTGATGTCATCTCTATTAAACCTGCTATTCCTATCATGCTATTGCTTCTGTCTTCCAACCATCTAAGACCGGATTCAATAGCAGCTCCTTCTCTCTTGTTTTCATCCGATCTATCATCTCGGAGCAGGTATAATAGTATAAGAATAAGACATGGATAGTGCGGTAGTGGGATGAGAGAAGTGTTATACCGTTTGTTGAATAAGCCAATAAGAAGGAAGGGATTTCTCAAGCAAGATAGCATTCATCAAGCCAGAATGCCTATGGAATCGGCTGTTGTGAACCGAATCGTCTCTTGCAAGACATGTGGAAGAGATTTTATGTGGAATATTGTTTGTGTTCCGTGACTGGCTTCTCTCTTTTGGTTGTGGATTGCGTGCAGCTTGACTTCTTTCTTTCTTCCACATAGGCTAGCTTCCTTGCTTTCATCCCTTGTGGCGAACTAGAAATAGTGTATATCAAGAAGAATTCTGTCTTCTTGTGTGAGACAAGAAAGACCTCGATACTGACAAGATGGGTCCTTTAGGTAATGAAGTTGTAAAAGCTGGCAATAGCTAATGTGATTCTTTTTTTTTTTTTCTTCGGTGTGATGATAGACGGCGGGGTGATATGAGCAGGCTGAGGAAAGGCCACGCAGAGGTCGTCCATGGATCCTTAGCATTGTGTAAAAAAAAATCTATCTATAATAAAACACTGTAAAGTCCAACCCTAAAAAGAAGCTCCTCTTCTTTATTTTGGAGGGGTTTGGTGCGGTGTTAACATAAATTTCTATATAAAAAAATTAAGGTTCACATTGATCTTCCCAACTCTTTTCACTATTTTTTTATTATGGTCCTAATTTTTTGCCAGATAAATTTCAATCTCTTGAATTGCCATCGCTATAATGATATGCGTTAAAAGTCCTTAAAGAAGGCCTCCCCTTACTTTGTATAAAATGTAGCAAATAAAAATAATACTAAAGTAAAGTATAGTAGAGTGTAATTAAGCCGATACAATATAATTGATATTTTTCCGTCAAGATTTGTCTTATATTTTTTTTACATAATGTTTAGAGTTGCCCATTCATTTAGAGCTTACAAGGCGCACACTATTTTTATTTCCAAGTCATGTATTAGAAATGATTTTACTTTAAAAAACAAGCTATAAAGCTATGTTATATAACTTGGTGAGAGAGTTAAAATTTGGTGAGAGAGTGAAAATTTGATAGATGAATGAAAAGAAAAACTACCCTGCTCAAATATTTTGTGATATTGGAGAAAACTAAATAATATTTAGAGATGATCTACAAAGTGTAATAATAAATATTATTATAAAAATTTATAAATGTGAGAGAGTTTATAGGAAAGAGCCAGGCTGAAATTATAATAGAAATGAAAACTTTAAAATTAAACAAGAAATTCGGATAGTATGATTCCAACGCGTCTTCTTCTACTGGCTCCTTTCGCCCGAAATACTACACTGACCACTTGAAAGCTACTCCCATGGTTTTTCACTCGAAGAATCACTCCTACTTATGGGATTTTTGGCCAAATATTTTACACCAAGAGATCGTTTATTTATTGTGGATGCATCAGAATTAAACTTGTCAATTACAAAAGAAATGGGTCTATCATAAAGTATTTTTTTTCGCACACAGTTAAAATATTTTAGGTTT
>NW_017891792.1:0-12727 GCF_001540865.1 Ananas comosus | reverse complement strand
CTTGTCCTCTGCTTCCTGGAGCACATCAGGGCCTAAAGCCAATCTCTCGCCAACTTCACTCCAATGAAGTGGCGATCTACACTTCCGTCCATAGAGTGCCTCGAACGGTGCCATCTTGATGCTTGCTTGATAACTATTGTTATAAGCAAACTCTGCCATCGGTAGATGCTGCGACCATCCTCCCTGGAATTCAATCACGCAGGCTCGAAGCATATCCTCGAGAGTTTGTATAGTACGCTCTGACTGCCCGTCACTCTGGGGGTGGAAAGCTGTACTGAAGTCCAAACGCGTACCCAGAGCATCCTGTAAGCTCCTCCAAAAGTGGGATACAAAGCGGGGGTCTCGGTCTGATACTATAGAAGTAGGTACCCCGTGCAATCGCACAATCTCATCCAAGTATACCTGTGCGAGTCTCTCACCAGTCCAAGTAGTGTGGATAGGTATGAAATGTGGCGATTTCGTCAATCTATCCACAATCACCCAAATAGCGTCATGCCCGGCCTGTGAGCGAGGCAATCCCATCACGAAGTCCATGGTGATCTTTTTCCATTTCCACACTGGAATCGGTAGGCTCTGCAATTTTCCCGCAGGAACTCGGTGCTCAGCCTTCACCTGTTGGCAAGTTAAACATTTTGCAACAAACTTACCAACCTCCTTTTTCATCCTGGGCCACCAGTAAAGCAACTTCAAGTCCTTGTACATCTTGGTGCCTCTCGGATGTATAGCATACGGTGCTCGGTGTGCTTCTTGAAGAATATCCTCTTTGATGCCCAAGTCCGCCGGTACACAAAGTCGTCCGCGGAGACGCATCAATCCATCACCGTCTAAGGTGAAGTTGCCGGTGCAACCATCAACCATCTTAGCTCGAATCTTTTGCAATTCCAAGTCAGTAGCTTGCTTTTCTTTAATCCTCTCCAAAAGTGTAGGTTGCACCACCAACGTCATCAGTCTCAAAGGTGTATCAGGAGCCACCACCTCCAACTCCAACCGCTTCATCTGTTCGATTAACGGCGGTTGAGTAACCACAAGCATCGCTAAGTTCTCAGTCGATTTCCTACTTAGCACATCCGCCACCACGTTAGTCTTGCCCGGGTGGTAAAGATAGTTAAGTCATAATCCTTGAGTAGCTCCAACCATCTGCGCTGCCTCAAGTTCAACTCCTTCTGAGTGAATAGATACTTTAAGCTTTTGTGATCCGTATATACTTCGCATCGCTCGCCATAGAGGTAATGGCGCCATAGCTTCAATGCAAAAACTACGGCCGCTAACTCCAAGTCGTGAGTGGGGTAATTCCTTTCATAGTCCTTCAATTGGCGAGATGCATACGCGATCACTTTCCCGTCCTGCATCAAAACACAGCCCAATCCATTAAAGGAAGCATTACTATAAATCACATACCCTGCTCCAGCAGTCGGCAAGGTAAGGATCGGGGCAGTCGTCAATCGCTGCTTCAACTCTTGAAAGCTCCTTTCACACGCATCATTCCAAATAAACTTGGTACCCTTATGCGTGAGTCTCGTGAGGGGAGTAGATAATTTCGCAAATCTCTCGACAAACCGTCGGTAGTAGCCGGCCAAACCAATGAAGCTCCGTATCTCGGTCACGCTCGTTGGCCTCGGCCAATCCTTGATAGCTTCAATTTTCCTCGGGTCCACGGCTATGCCTGATCCTGAAATCACATGGCCCAAAAACGCCACCTCTCTAAGCCAAAATTCACACTTTTTCAACTTGGCGTAGAGCTTCTTTTCCCGAAGCACTTGAAGTACAAGTCTCAAGTGTTCCTCGTGATCCGCGTCACTCCGGGAATACACTAAGATGTCGTCGATGAACACCACGACAAACCGGTCTAAGTAAGGCTTGAAAACACGGTTCATTAAATCCATAAAAGCTGCTGGGGCATTAGTAAGCCCAAACGGCATAACGGTAAACTCATAGTGCCCATACCGTGCTCTAAAAGCCGTCCTCGACACGTCCTCAGGTCTGATCCTCAACTGGTGATATCCCGACTGNTGCTCTTCAAAGCTCAAATCATCCCGCAGCTCCAAAGGTGTAGTATCCAACACATGAGCCGGATCGTGGATGTACTTCCGGAGGACCGATACATGGAATACGTTGTGTACACCCGATAGGTTCGGAGGTAGAGCGAGTCGATACGCTACCGGGCCTACACACTCCAAAACCTCAAACGGTCCAATGAATCGGGGGCTCAACTTGCCCCGGATTCCAAATCTTCGAATTTCTTTGGTCGGCGAGACTTTCAAGAACACATGGTCTCCAATCTGAAACTCCAAGTCTCGTCGACGCCGATCAGCATAACTTCTCTGCCTACTCTGGGCTGTCAACAATCGCTCCCGAGCAATGCGAACCTTGTCCTCTGCTTCCTGGAGCACATCAGGGCCTAAAGCCAATCTCTCACCAACTTCACTCCAATGAAGTGGCGATCTACACTTCCGTCCATAGAGCGCCTCGAACGGTGCCATCTTGATGCTTGCTTGATAACTGTTGTTATAAGCAAACTCTGCCATCGGTAGATGCTGCGACCATCCTCCCTGGAAGTCGATCACACAGGCTCGAAGCATGTCCTCGAGAGTCTGTATAGTACACTCCGACTGCCCGTCACTCTGGGGGTGGAAAGCTGTGCTGAAGTCCAAACGCGTACCCAGAGCGTCCTGTAAGCTCCTCCAAAAGTGGGATACAAAACGGGGGTCTCGATCTGATACAATAGAAGTAGGTACCCCATATAAACGCACAATCTCGTCCAAATAAACCTGTGCGAGTCTCTCACCAGTCCAAGTGGTGTGGATAGGTATGAAATGTGCCGATTTCGTCAACCTATCCACGATCACCCAAATAGCGTCATGCCCGGCTTGGGAGCGAGGCAATCCCATCACGAAATCCATGGTGATCTTTTTCCATTTCCACACTGGAATCGGTAGGCTCTGCAGCTTCCCTGCAGGAACTCGGTGCTCAGCCTTCATCTGTTGGCAAGTTAAACATCTAGCCACAAACTCACCAACATCCTTTTTCATCCCGGGCCACCAATAAAGTAACTTCAAGTCCTTGACTTGTACATTTTGGCGCCTCCCGGATGTAAAGCATACGGTGCTCGATGTGCTTCTTGAAGAATATCCTCTTTAATGCCCAAGTCCGCCGGTACACAAAGTCGTCCGCAGAAACGCATCAATCCGTCACCGTCTAAAGTGAAGTCACCGGTGCAACCATCAACCATCTTAGCTCGAATCTTTTGAAACTCCGAGTCGGAAGCTTGCTTTTCTTTAATCCTTTCCAAAAGTATAGGTTGCACCACCAAAGTCATCAACCTCAAAGGTGTATCAAGAGCCACCACCTCCAACTCCAACCGCTTCATCTGCTCGATCAACGGCGGTTGGGTAACCATAAGCATTGCTAAGTTTTCCGTCGATTTCCTACTTAGCGCATCCGCCACCACGTTAGCCTTGCCCGGGTGGTAAAGAATCGTCAGATCATAATCCTTGAGTAGCTCCAACCATCTGTGCTGCCTCAAGTTCAACTCCTTCTGAGTAAATAGGTATTTTAAGCTCTTGTGATCCGTGTATACTTCACACCGTTCGCCATAAAGGTAGTGGCACCATAGCTTCAATGCAAAGACTACGGCCGCCAACTCCAAGTCGTGAGTAGGATAGTTCCTTTCATAATCCTTCAATTGGCGAGATGCATACGCGATCACTTTTCCGTCCTGCATCAAAACACAGCCCAATCCATTAAAGGAAGCATCACTATAAATCACATACCCTGCTCCAGCAGTCGGCAAGGTAAGGATTGGGGCGGTCGTCAATTGCTGCTTCAACTCTTGGAAGCTCCTTTCACACGCATCATTCCAAATAAACTTGGTGCCCTTATGCGTGAGTCTCGTGAGGGGAGTAGATAACTTCGCAAATCTCTCGACAAACCGTCGGTAGTAGCCGGCCAAACCAATGAAGCTCCGTATCTCGGTCACGCTCGTTGGCCTCGGCCAATCCTTAATAGCTTCAATTTTCCTCGGGTCCACGGCTATGCCTGATCCTGAAATCACATGGCCCAAAAACGCCACCTCTCTAAGCCAAAATTCACACTTTTTCAACTTGGCGTAGAGCTTCTTTTCCCGAAGCACTTGAAGTACAAGTCTCAAGTGTTCCTCGTGATCCGCGTCACTCCGGGAATACACTAAGATGTCGTCGATGAACACCACGACAAACCGGTCTAAGTAAGGCTTGAAAACACGGTTCATTAAATCCATAAAAGCTGCTGGGGCATTAGTAAGCCCAAACGGCATAACGGTAAACTCATAGTGCCCATACCGTGCTCTAAAAGCCGTCCTCGACACGTCCTCAGGTCTGATCCTCAACTGGTGATATCCCGACTGCAAGTCAATCTTGGAATACACACAAGATCCCTGGAGTTGATCAAATAGATCATCAATCCTCGGTAATGGATACTTGTTCTTAATCGTGACTTTATTAAGTTCACGATAGTCCACACACAAACGAAGTGATCCATCCTTCTTCTTGACAAACAGGACCGGTGCTCCCCAGGGTGACACGCTCGGTCGCACAAAACCCTTGTCCAGAAGATCCTGCAACTGTGCCTTCAGCTCCTTCAATTCTGCTGGTGCCATCCTATAGGGCGCCTTTGAGATTGGGGTAGTCCCGGGAACGAGATCCACCACAAACTCAATCTCCCTATCAGGAGGCATGCCTGGTAGCTCCGCTGGAAACACATCTCCAAACTCCCGCACTACGGGAATATCCTCAATCCTAGGGGCGTCATCCACACCCCGCAACACAACAGTAGCCAAGTAGGCTACGCAGCCTCTACTAATCAACTGCCGAGCTCGAGAAGAGCTAATCGTCATCGCAAACAGCGAACTCTGGCATCCTCGGTACACAACCTCCGCCTGCCCCGGCTCTCTAAAAGTCACCGTTCGATTCTTACAATCGATGGTGGCAAAGTACTTGGTCAGCCAATCCATGCCCAATACAACATCAAACTCCCCGAGTTTATGCAGATCTAGCAAGTCCACGGGCATGATCCAATCTCCAATCCTAACAGGGCAACTGGGGCAAAACTCTCGAATATCCAACGAGTGATCGGGTACAATAACTCGTCCCGGGCGCAACAAAGATACAAGTGGGATGCCATGCAACTCGGCAAACAGCCGGTCTATAAATGAATGCGATGCACCGGTATCAAATAAAGCTCTAACTCGAATACCATGAAGTAAAATGATACCTGCTACCATATTCTCGGCTACCGCCGCCTCCTCAGTCTGGGCCGCGTACATGCGCCCGCTCGGGGCCTGTCGTGACCCCTCCGCCTATCGCAGAACTGGCGGCCGCCCCGTCTGGTGATGCGCAGAAGATGTCCCCTGGCTGGGACCTGGCGATGCTGGTGCAGATGCCGCAGATGGTGCTGGCAATGGACTCCTCGGGCAGTCCGACTGGAAGTGGCCCTCCTGACCACACAAGAAGCACCTGCCCCGGCTGCGTGAACACTGCCGCGGGTAATGAGGACCGCCACAGATCACGCAGCGGGGGGCCTGACGACGATCGGGTCCTCCTCGCTGAGTAGACTGGCCACGTCCTCGTGACTGGCTCCGGCTCCTCGGGTGCCTCGGCGGCCTTCATGAGTGCGTCTGACTCGCACCCTCAGCCGCGGGCCTCTTGCCTTTCTCTTTTTCTAAGCTCTCACGACGCTCCTGCAGATCCGCCGCCCCTGCCTCCACTATTAGGGCTCGATCCACCACTTCCCGATAGGTCTGGAGGTTGGAAGACTGCACCAACCGGAAGATAGAAGGCCGCAAACCGCGCTCAAAGATGCGGGCCTTGTCCTCGTCGTCCCTCACAACGAACGGTACACAGTGTAGTATCCGGGAGAACTCCCTCTCGTACTCAGCCACTGACCGCTCATCCTGGCGCAAGCTGCGCAAATCCTGCTCCATCTTCCTCTTAACGCTGGTAGGGAAGTGGTGCGCTAGTAGAAGCTCCTTGAATCGTGTCCACGTAATCGCTGCCAAATCGGTGTTGGGGTTGTCCTGGATATCCAACCACAAACGATAGGCCTCGCCGTCTAGGAAGTGAGTGGCGAGCCAAACTCTGTCCCGCTCCTCCACAAAAGTGTCTCGAAACAGCTTCTCCATGTGCAGTAACCACTTCTCGACAATCCAGTGGTTGACGTTCTCGCCATCAAACATCCTCGGGCTGCACCTCCTGAACTCACTGAGGCGCTCCATGAGCCGATCCCGCTCGGCTCCCTCGGCCATCACGGGAAATGCCGCCCCCGTCGCTGGTCTCTGAACAGGTAGTGCCGCAACCACCTCCTCCCGAGGTGCGGTCGCCAGTGCCGCACGTGAAGAACTGGGCGCGGGGGACTGCGCTCTCGGTGCAACGTCCACCACGGGTGCTGGCGGTGTGGGACCCTGGGTCTCCCTCGAAGCTGCCGCCTGCTGAAGTAGGATGTCCTCGAGATGCTTCATCCGCGCCTCCTGCCGCTGAGCCACCTCGGCCTGTCGCTGCCGTCTGCTGCGCCAACAGATTAGTGAGGACCGCAAGCTGGGCCCTCAGGTCACGGACCTCGCTGGACCCGGAAGTAGCGGAGGTCTCGACCTCCTCGGGGCGTGCCGCATCATCCACCCCGGCAGACTGGGAGCGTGTAATCGGCATCGTCACTACAGAACATAAAAGTGCAAGTTAGTAACCCGCACTATCGAATCCCCGCTCAATAAACAAAACCCAAATCGCGCGAAAGTGAGGGGTGTTATCCACAACTAACTCCCGATGTTACGTTGTCGGCCGCCAACGTAACCCTCCGCGAAGTTAGAAGCCATACACTCCGATCCAACTCTAACTTTTTAGAGTTGTCATAAACCCAATCATAATACTTTCGCTCACAAGTAAATTAGACCTCGTCTCTCACGAGCCTTGTTGGCATTCGGTTAAATCGAATCGGGTACGCCCATAAGCGGGTTCGATCCGACGGATATTATGTTATCTAATTGGATTAGGATTAATCTCGCTTTCAAATTGGAAAGCTAATTAGAGATAAATCTAATTATATTAGGATAACAAATTATAACCGATTTGGCCTTATCTCTAACGCTATTAGGATTTTGGAATTTACTTATAAATAGACGGGCGATCCAACATGAAACGACACACAAAAAATAAAAAGAACGGAAAAATAGAGAGAAACCACATCCTCCATTGACCTATTATTCTAGAGGGACTTGCACGGTGGATTTGCGATCGCGCTCGTTTGTAGTTCGATCCACCGCGAGTTCGAAGAGTTAGAAGATTTTCAAGGAAGATTCAAGGACACGTAAGTCAATCAATCCGATCCGGCTCGAATCGCTTCCGCAAAAAGGTACAAACCGAAAACTTCCGCTGCGTTCTACATTGGTATCAGAGCCTTTTTTTTGGTTGATTTCGTGCCCTAAATCATGTTCTAACGAGATTACATGCGCTAAAAATTAAATCTATCAAAGTTTGGATTTTATCTTGCATGTATATGAGCGTTAATGGCGGATTTTTCTAAAGTAGATATCTTTGCTTGATTTCTTCACATCTTAAAGCACCTACGTTGTAGATTAGATCTACAAAGTTTGATTTGGTTTTGTATTTTTTTGAGAAAAACGAAACCCTAAATCGTAACTTTTTGGAGTAGCTTATTTGATGTGTGATGCATATCCATTGTGAAACTTGCATGATTTCGGAGAGCTCCTCGTAAGCTTTGTATTGATATATTTCTTGCAAGATTTGGTGTTCTAAATCATTAGTTATGATTTATTGAACTTTTTACTTTATCAAAATATATATATATATATATATATATATATATATATATATATATATATATATATATATATATACTGTTCCGATGGGCGCGCACGCGCACAGCTGGTAGGCCGCCGGGCCGCGGGCCGTACGTGTGCCGCGGGCCGCCCGCGGGCCTGGCAGGCCGCGCGTGCCACGCGCAGGCCGCGCGGTTGGCAAGGCGTGCACACCGCGCGCGGGCCGCGGGCCGAGCGTAGGCTGCGCGGGCCGCGCGCGGGACGCAGCGGCCTCGCGCAGGCCATGCGGGCCGCTTCTAGGCCGCGTGGGCCGCACGCCTCGCGCAGGCCATGCGGGCCGCGCGCAGGCCGTGCGGGCGGCGGGCCGCGTGCAGGCTGTGCCCAGACCACGCAGGCCAGGCCGACGCAGCCCGCGCAAGCCTCGCTGGCCGCGCAGGGCTCGCGGGCCTCGCTCCCGCGCGGTCCTCGCGGGCCTCGCGAGCGCGCCGGCTGCGCTGGCGACGCGAGCATGCGGGCCGCGCGTGCCTCGCGAGAGCTCGGGCCGCGCGGGACTCGTGGGCCGCGCTGGCCGCGCGGGCCGTGCAGGCCTCACGAGCACGCGGGCCGTACGGGCCTAGCGTTGCGCACAGGCTGCGGGCACGCGGGTCGCACAGTCCATGCGGGCCGCGCGCAAGCACCGCGGGCCAGTGCGTGCCGGCAGACCAGCAAACGGGCTCAAGCTGTCCTACAGTTTTTTTTTTTTTAATAAATTTTTTGATGGCTAAATATATGCTTTTGTGATATATATAACGCATGCAGTTATTATGTTTAATGCATATTAAAATTATATATTGCCTTTTATAATGCATGCAATTTTTATTTGATATTATGAAATGCCTTTTGTGATGTATGGATAAATGTATCTTTTGGCACAATATAATTTTTTATTCATGCCTTATCTAGTGGGATTTTTTTGGTAGAGTAAATTATATGTCTTTACTCCCCAATTTTTTTTGCGCATCTTAATTAAATAATTTAAAATTTTGACATATGGTGTGTGATGTAATTACGAGCATAGCGAATTTTCCTTTACGCATGTATGATCTATTTTTTAATTTATTTAATTAGAGATGCGGCAAAATTGAATGCATGTATGGTGTACTAATTTTAAAATATCATTCTCTGCGCATTGTATGGACAAAGTGAGATTTAATGGCTTCCAAACAAATAGTTGCTGATTTAAACAAGGGCGAGAAATTGGATGGTGACAATTATGATATTTGGCACCGTAAAATTCAATATGTTCTCGCTGAGCAAGAAGTCCTGGAAAACCTGAGCAATAAAATGGACCAACCCACGGAGGGCACTAGTGCCCAGGCTCGCCGAGATATGGAAGCCTATAATAATTGGCTTAAGAAGGATCGCATTGCTCGCATCACGTTACTGAGCAGTATGCAGAATGATCTCTTGTGCGAGTGTGAGCAGTATCCGACTGCGTATGACATGTGGGAGGCTCTCAAAGCAAAGTTTGGTGCAACTTCGGCTACAAGGTTGCGCAGTCTGACTATGAGGTTTGACAGTTATAAGAAGCGTGCCGATCAGACTATGAAACAACACGTTAGAACCATGTCAAACATGATTCGTGAGTTAAAGTCGGCTGGCGGCACCTTGACTGATGAGCAGCAGATCCAAGCTACGATTCGCTCTCTTCCCAATTCGTGGGAACATATGCGAGTAAATTTGACCCATAACGACAATATCAAAACTTTTGAGGATGTTGCGCGGCATTTGGAGTTGGAGGAGGAGCGCCTTGAGGCTGTTAAAACTCCAACTGCCAATGCTGCTGAGTCAAACTTTCGCAGGACATCTGGGTTCAAGCGAAAGAGGACTACTGGGGCTCAAAATCGTAGCGGATCCGCGCCTAAGAATGCGAAGAACACTAAAAGAAAAAGAAGCAAACGAGGTGGCAAGAAAGACAAGTCAAAGATGACTTGTTTCAACTGTAATCAGCTGGGACACTTCGCTCGTGATTGCACTGAGCCGAAGAAGGTACAACACTATCCCGATTCTCGCTCTTTTAACACGTTTGTTGCTGAATCTCTCCCTGTGTGGATTGTAGACTCAGGAGCAACAGACCACGTAGCGAGGGATCGGATGGGATTCGTCGAGTACCGTCGCGTGCCTACTGGGAGCAGAAGAGTATACATGGGGAATGATTCAAGTGTCGATGTGTTAGGCGTTGGCACATACAAGTTGATCATGCAAGGTGGTCGAACTTTATATCTACATGATGTACTTTATGCTCCAGAAATTCGGCGGAACTTGTTTTCTATTCTTGCTATGCTACAGTTAGGCTTTTCTTTTCGTTTTGAGAGTGATGTAGTTGAGATTCATCTTGGAACTATTTATTATGGTAGAGGTTTTATGTCGAATGATTTTATGGTTTTGGATATTGATTATAATATTAATTATAGTGATTCTTTTTTCCTGCTATCTTCTGTTGAGAATGATCACAATGTTTCAATTAAATGGCATGCACGTCTTGGTCATATTGGGCAGGATAGAATGACTAGATTAGTTAGAGGCGGGTTATTGAGCTCGCTCACTAAAGTCGACCTACCCACTTGTGAACATTGTTTAGCGGGAAAAGCGACCCGAAAACCATTTAATAAAGCTTCAAGGGCAGAATTTCCTTTACAATTAATCCATTCCGACATTTGTGGCCCAATGAGTGTGAGGGCAAGACATGGTGCTTTTTACTTCATCACATTTATAGATGACCATACGCGCTTCGGTCATGTTTATCTGATCTCCCATAAGTCTGAAGCATTGGATTGTTTTAGACGTTATATTAATGAGGTTGAGAATCAGTTAGATATGAAAATTAAATGCTTAAGAACTGATCGAGGCCGCGAGTATCTATCTGAACAATTTAAGGAATTGTGTGATGAAAAGGGAATAATTAGACAGCTGACAATTCCTGGCACTCCGCAGCAAAATGGTGTAGCGGAGAGAAGAAATCGCACTTTGCTTGACATGGTTAGGTCAATGATGGCGCAAGCAAATTTGCCTGTCTCTTTTTGGGGAGACGCATTGTTAACTGCTGCCTACATTCTTAATCGTGTACCCTCCAAAACAGTACCTTCCACCCCTTATGAATTATGGACAGGCAGAAAACCAAATTTGGAGCTCCTGCGTCCTTGGGGTTCGGCAGCTTATGTACACAATACTTCTCACAAGGATGGGAAATTAGGTCCTAGAGGGAGAAAGTGTATCTTTATAAGATACTCTGAACACTCTAAGGGATACGTGTTCATCGGAAAGCAGCCTGATGGAAGTTTGACTGAGATTGAGTCACGAGATGTTGAATTCCTCGAGGAGGATTTTCCTTATAGAAGTGAGGTTCGAAATGAAACTGAGTTCCATGAGATGGATGACTCTGACATTGGCGCTTCTATTCGCTCAGTTGAGGCAAAGGAGGCAACTCCGATACTTCCTGGGGATAGTGGGAGCGACTTACCTTTAGATGTGGAACCTCAACTTCGTAGGAGCGCACGTGTAGGCATTCCCCGTCGTCGTTTTGAGATTGAGGGGGAAGCTTTCATGGTTGCTGCACATGATGATGATGAGCCTAAATCCTTCCAAGAGGCTCTCTCATTACCTACTCATAAGGAATGGATGGATGCAATGATGGAGGAAATAGAATCGATGAAGTCAAATCATGTCTGGGACTTGGTTGACTTGCCACAAGGGCGCAAAACAATTGGGAATAAATGGGTTCTCAAGATTAAGCGCAAGGCAGACGGTTCTATCGATAGGTACAAGGCTCGCCTAGTAGCAAAGGGTTTTTACCCAACGAGAAGGCGTTGATTACGAAGAAACTTTTTCTCCTGTTGTAAGGTTTGCTTCGATCCGTCTGATCTTGGCCATTGTCACATATTTGGATTTGGATCTTTACCAAATGGACGTTAAAACTGCATTTCTCAATGGAGAACTGGATGAGGAGATCTATATGGATCAGCCTACTGGCTTCGCTGTAAAGGGTGAGGAGCATAAAGTTTGTAAGCTCCGACGATCCATTTATGGATTAAAGCAGTCCTCCAGACAGTGGTATATTCGATTTCATCGAGCCATCACTGAAGATGGGTTTACGATGATTGAAGAAGATCACTGTGTGTATGTTAAACGGTCCAAAGGATTTTTTCTTATCCTTTCTTTATATGTGGATGACATCTTATTGGCCGGGAATAATAAGGAGATGATTGTCGCCACTCAGACGTGGCTGTCCTCTAATTTTGAAATGAAGGACATGGGTGAAGCGAATTATGTGCTCGGAGTTAAGATCCTACGAGATCGTTTAAAGAAATTTTTAGGTCTGTCTCAAGAGACTTACCTAAGAAAAGTTTTAGAACGATTTCAGATGCAAAATTGCAAATCCATTGACACTCCTATTGCTAAAGGTGAGAGTTTGAACCTTAAACAGTGCCCTAAAACTTCTGAAGAGAAGGGCAAGATGAATCGGATTCCATATGCTAATGCGGTCGAGAGCCTGATGTATGCTATGATGTGTACTCGGCCTGATATATGCTATGCCGTGGGCTTGGTTAGCCGTTTTCAGTCCAATCCGGGATTGGACCACTGGAAGGCTGTTAAGAGAATACTTCGTTACCTCAGAGGTACGATAGATTATGTGTTGTGCTATCAAGGTACGGATTTACGTCTCATCGGTTATAGCGATGCGGATTGGGCTGGTGACCTAGATGAGCGTAAGTCGACCTCAGGATATGCATTCTTACTTGGCAATGGCGCAGAAGGAAATAATCCTGGAACACATCTCTACAAGTCGTATGGTGGCAGATCCTCTGACTAAGCCTATTGTTAGAGAATTCTTTTTGGCTCATGTTAGAGCTCTTGGACTTCGTAGGATTTGATTGTGTAGACAGT
>NW_017891791.1:0-12728 GCF_001540865.1 Ananas comosus | reverse complement strand
CCCGGGCGCGTCGAACAGACGCCGAACGGACAGGACCTCCCCTGTCCGTCCAAGGCTAACCAACGGATCATGTATAAGAATTTACCCAGGAATCAATTCATAAATACACGATCAAGAAGCACCACTAGTGCAACAACCAAGAGCAAGATACGAGTATAGAAAATATACAAGTACATAAGAGAGAAGATGTAATCTATTACACTCATTGGCTCAATACATTTAAGTACATCTTTTACATTCATCCAAAAACATAAGTACAAGCACTCAACCTCACCCTATACATCATCTACTCTCAAGTACAAAAGGGTGACGGCTAATGCAAAAAGGGAGGTAGCTAATGCGACTAAAACGCCGGGCCCTTACCGCGATCCTCACGCTCACCGGGGACACCCGAACTGGAACCTGTAGTAAAAATAGGGGTGAGAACTAACTTCCTTAGTTCCCAGTGGGTTCGGCCGCCGACTCCGCCGATCTCCCCACTAGGTCCAAGCGGGCACAAGTAGATACATTTATATTAGGAAAAACTGTAAGGACAGGAAAGTAAAGCTACACTACTATGCCCAATCATAGATACATGAATTCATGCTCAATAAAACGGTAAGCAACTAACATGTCGTCATGTCAAAGGTAAAGCTATGTACTTGTTTATCAATGTCATTTACTTGTTTCTTAATCTCGTGGCTTCCCTGAAGGAGCCTACTGCTCACTAGCCATCTCGAAGGTAGGGAGGGTCAACTCGCACTACGAACCGAGACCGTCTGCCGGGGCCTAAATAGGCAAACCCTTGGGACCCAAAATAGGCGATCCCACGTGACCAACATCCGGAGCGCACTACTTGTGTGGGGCTTCCATCACAAGATTTAGAAACAGACCGTGAGCATGATCCAATCCTCGTCTCGAGAATACCCTATCCTCTAGGGTTACAATCATCATATAGTCCATAGGCTTCACATACGCTACGACTCATATGTGTCATTTGTTCTTTGCTTACTATCAACTAAATGCCACTCGTCCATTGTTTACTATCGACTAGGTGCCACTCGTTCTTTGTTTAACATTAGACCAACCATTGAGCCCATCACTTTCTCTGCACTATAGGATTCACAAGTCTCGACCCAATCCTTATCAATCCACTATGTCAAATATCCAATACATGCTACGATATCATCAAGGAAGACATAAGGAAAGGTAATGCATAATCATCCTATAATGCAATAATGCAAGATGCAAGAATCGACATGTACTAAGACATAGAAGGGAGCCCGATTGCTTCGGGATGGACACCACCCACCTCTTGGCGATGTCGCGACAATAGAAAACTCGACGTTGCGATCTTTGCACGTCGCTTCAACTCCTCGGGCGAAGCGAGCCCTCGAGTACCCGATTCGGCGATTTCTCCACACCTGCTTGTCGGATCGAGAAACCGACTTTGCCGACGCGTTCTGGGACCTAGCAATTAGGTTTGCCACCTATTAAATTAGATCAAAACCCTACATTTCCCAAAATCCCAATTTCGTGCCCTAGAATGGCAACGGGGAAGAAATCCGTGGTGCGAGCTTCGATTTCGAGCTCGAACCACCTATTCATCTCCTTTAGGTTCCATTTGAACCAACTCTAAGCAATAAAATCCAATCCTAAGAAATCTACCATGGATGGGTTTGGAGCTTACCTCTAAGCCAAGCTCCAAGCTCGCTCTAGCTTGAAGGAGAGAGGGAAGAAGACCTTCTTCTTCTTCTTCTTGGACTTCTCCTTCCACTTCATCCTCTTTTCCTTCTTTTCTTTCTTCTCCTTCTTCTTCTCCTTCTTTTCTTTCTAAAGAGAGAGAGGGAAAGAGTATGAGAAGAAGAAAGAGCAAATGAGAGGAAGAGAGAGGTCCCCCAACCTCTAATAAAGGCCATTTTGCAGATAGCCCCCTCAACTTTTCATCCTTCAAACCAGCCCTCTCTGGGCATTTTCGCAGTGAGGGACCGGTCCCAGCTCGGGGAGACCAGTCCCCGAAGGCTGCCATTTCGAGCAGAGGGGTGTTCGCATTCGGGAACCGGTCTTTGCCTGAGAGACCGATCCCCGGGAGACCGGTCCTTGTCCGAGAGACCGGTTCTCGAAAGTTGGATTCTCGGGACTTAGCCAAATTTCGGCTATTCTCGCTGGGCTGACGTTCGGGAACCAGTCCCTGCCTGCCAAGGACCGGTCTCATCAGAGACCTCCGCAGCCCAGCCTGATGGGACCGGTCCTTCCCTGCCAGGGACCGGTCCCCGAGAGCATTTCTGCTCCAGTGCAAGTTTCACACTTGATGCTCTCGCGGACCCTTCCTTAATGCACTTTATGCATTAAAATCACCTTCGGACTTTCCGAAGCTTACACACTCGACGAATAGTCAATTCCAAACTGAAGTCTATTCCTCGAATTTCGAGGATTCACTTCCTAACAGCGGCAGGTTGTGGTAGGCTGAGGTGCATGTGAGAGTTCCTTCACCTCGAGCCGACAGAGCGCGAATTATCCGTAGTTGATTCACTCAAGACCGAGTCGAGTGGCATAGTTGGCTAGGGTAAAGGTAACCTTAGGAAAGAATCGCCAATGAGCTTAGTGTGACAAGCTAATAAAGTAAAGAACGGCTACAAGTAAGAATAGCTAAGAATAAAGAATGGCTAATATTAAAGAATGTCGAGAATAAAGAATTGCAAGTAGTAAAGAAAGGCTAACGTGTAACTCACTGGACCTGTACAAATTGCGAGGTTCGAGTGATTGGATGTGTTCCGAGCTTTTCCACGCTTTGTTGAGGGTCGTAGAAGGTGTTTCGACCTAAAAAAGTTCGAATCCTGAAAATTCAGCTTTGTCCTGAGAGTTTTTACTCTCGGGGACCGATCCTTGGTGGGAGAGACCGGTCCCCTTGGAACAGTGTTGCGGCAGTCTGCGAGGCAACCGGTCCCTGGCAGATGAGACCGGTCCCCGAGCGCGTTTTCGCTGGGAGAGACCAGTCCTATGCGGGGAGAGACCGGTTCCCGAAAGCTGGTTTTGCGGGAGGGTCCCGAGGGACCGGTCTCGGCTGGAAGAGACCGGTCCCTCTGGGCGAAAATTGCCTAGTTCGGGCTGATGCTTAGGATGAATAGTAGAGGGACTTTTCTAGATTTTGTTACAATAGAGGGCTTTTAGGCCATTTCTCTTCTCTCTTTCCCTCACTTCTCACTCTCTCACACACTCTAGAAAGAAAAGAAGAAGGAGAAGAAGGAGAAGGAGAAGAAGGAGAAGTAGAAGATGGAGCAAGAAGACTTAGAGTATCTTCCTCTCCCTCTCTTCCCACCTTGTTGGTGCTTGGAGGCTTGGATTTGGAGCTTGCTAGAGAGGAGATCTTCACTCTTGGAGCTTGGATTAGAGCTTCTAAAGAGGTTAGTTGCTTGTTCCTCCTCTCTAGGCCTAGTTTTGGTGGATTTTGGGAGATGAAACCCTAGATTTGGATTTTAGGGTTTATTTTGGGGCTTTTTGTTTGGAGGCTTTTGGGGCTAATCTAATAGGGTTAGAACCTTGATTTATGTTGCTTTGGAAGGGATTTTACTTCCATTTGGGCTTTGATGAGGGATTTCTTCACTATAGGTGAGATTTTGGCTCTTTTGTCTAGTTGGTTAATGATTGAGCTAGTAGTTGTTCGTTTACTTCTTATAGTTCACTTTTTGATGCTTCTAGGGTGCTAGGAGCTTAGTGGACATCTTCGTTGGAGCAAACGAAGGGTTGCGCAAAGTTCGGTGGGTTTGACCTAGCCTAGCATATGAGAAATTATCATATCCAATGTTTTATGCTTCGTAAAGTAGAAATTCATGCATTTCCATAATAAATATATTTATTGGGGATTTTAGAATGCTTAACATGCCTATGTTATGTGTAATGAATTTTTGGGCCTCTATGTAGTAGAGAACTAGCATCTGGAACCTGTACATGAGACCGACATTCCATGTAAGGCTTGGGATCGCTTATCTATATTGAAATTGGAAATTATATCATGTCCTTGGATTTACGTTTAAATGAGAGGCTACTTTATGCTATAGAGAGGCTTGGGAGACTTGCACTACTTGAGAATAATTGGGATAATGTCATTAAGCGGCATTGAGCTCGGGTCACGTTTGAACCTAGTGTTAAAGTCATGTTTGGAACATAGAATATGGAATGTGCTTAACTTATAGCAATGCTTAAGTGTTATAAAGAGGCACTAAGCAAGGTGAGTGTTGGGACATCACTTTGAGATATAGAACTAGACCGTTGGATTGCTAGTGGCTTTTACCATGTTAGAGACATGATGATTGAGTACTTGAGCTGTTGACTACGCTTGCTTGCCATTTGTGCCCATTCGCACATGCTTGTGAGGGTTGCTCCCTACAAGCCGGCACTCCGGAGTTGGCCTACGCGACTTATGTTCGCTCGTGCGTTATCGAGAAACCTACGTGGTCGGGAGGGATAGACTCATTTCTAAAGTGGGAATGCTGGAGCTACCACCAACACTTAGGCGGTACAAGCTGGACTACACTTGTGTAGGTCCCGAATGAGATTGAACCGTGACATCATCTTACAAAGGTTAATCACTACTAGATAGGGTATAGTAGTTGGATACTTGGACATGCTTACCGCACAGTGGTGGATATTGAGATAGACTCATAGTATACTTAATAGTATTACTCATTACATCTTAGTATGCTTGTTGCCATCAAAGAACATTCGAGCTATGCATTGGGTTTATTTCATCTTGATAGAATGGTTACATATCATATGTCTTGTGGCATAGTAGTATTGCATTTCATATATGCTTTCAATTCAGTAGCTTATTATTTTCTATTATTATCGTTACTTACCCCTTTTCTTTGGGCCTAGTAGTGCATTGTGCTGAGGTCAGTAATTGCCCACTGGGAACTATAAATTATAGTTTTCACGCCCTCTGTTTTATGTTCTTATTACAGAGCCTTCCACTCCGGGCGAAGCTAGGGACCGCGGAAAGGGTATCGCCACGAGCTAGCTTGTGAGCGAGGGATGTTCGATAGGTGGTCTACCTCTTCTTTGTTTTCTTTTGGGAGAGGATGAGAGTTGTACCTTGTATAGAGACCACCCTTTTTGTAGTACTTTTGTGATAACTTTTGTACTTACTTTATCTTTATGTTTAGTAGTTTATTTCCCCTTTCTCTGCTTGTTGTTAGTAGCTCTGATATCTCTAGTGACTTTATTTCTTCTTGCTTCCATAACTCTTTTATTGTAGACGCCTTATATGTGCACGCATATGGCAGGTCTGGGCACGCACCGGGCGGGCTTATGCCGAGTCCCGGGGCGTGACACTAACGCTAAAAAATGGTAAATGATAGAGAGTAAAATCGGTAATCTACTTGCATAGTTGCATGGATTTCATATCGCATATCATGAGGCATAGCATGTTTTTCCTTATTCATATATATATATATCTGTTGGGCTAACATGTTGCAGTGCCTCCTTGGACCTATTGGTCGAGCTTTTCCCTTAGGTGGCCGTACCCACTGGGAACCATAGAGTTGGTTCTCACCCCACGTTGTTTTGGGGTGTTACAGGTTTGCGCGTGAGCGGCGCGGCGACGCGAGACAAGGGCGTAGCTCCGTAGATAGCGGTCCTACCCCCGAGACTGAGATAGCGGTACCCCGAGGTGGTCTAGCTTAGGGGTTTGAAGACAAAGAACTCAAATGTATCAAACTTGTAATAATTGTGTTAACTAGATTGTATTTTGGAAGTTGATTGTAAAAGAAAATTGTGATGTAAAATACACCTAAGATGAATGTTGTAATAACTTAGTTGTTTTATGTTTTTGATACTTCCTTATGCAATCTTTGGTCGAATTTGGTTCCTGGTTGGAACATCGTGAATTGTATCGATTGCGACGCCTTGGACGTACAGGGGAGGCTCTGTCCGCGGTACAGAAAAACCCTGTCCGTTCGGCGGTCTGTTGGCGTGCCCGAACCTGACTAAGTAGGTTGGGCGCGGAGTGTGACAGATAAGATGGTATCAGAGCATAAAGTAGAGAATGGAATGGCTTAAGTGAGCCTAGGAGACCCTAGGATAGTGAAACCATAGAGGTTAAAGCTCGTGAGAGACGAGGATTTGTAACTTGTGGCAAAAGGTTAATGGATTGGGTTGTGCGAAACCTCTAAAACGGATATTAGAGGTAGATTCAAGGTGTGGTTTATTCTCAACCGAGGGTGTTCATGTTGGATGCATACAACATGAAACCGAGTGATGAGAATAGACGCCCTTGTGTGACTTTCGTCCAATTGACTCTTGAGTCGTTGTTGGTTGTCTCGTGTTCGACCCAAGATGGTCGAGAACTAATCGAGTTGTCGTGTTTTAGGAACGATGGCACCGCATAGGCGATCTTTATCCAGATCGGTGCGGGAGGGGACAAGTGGTGTCCCTGAGCAAACCGACGCGAGCGGAGACTCCGAGCTTCGTAACCAATTGGCCACACTTGTGGGAGTGATGAGGCAACAAGCGGACTTGGTGCAACGACAGCAGGAGGCTGCCATGCGCCAGGAGGAGCGAATAAAAACACTCCAAGAAACAGTAGACCGGCTGGTGACAGCACCAGCTGCGGCTCGTCGAGAACCGCTAGGAGTTGCGGCGGAGATGTTTCCGTCGGGGTCGAGTGATCCGACTCCTATTAGTCTAGAGATGGAGGCTGAAAGGGAGCGAGCTTTGGCTGCCCTTATGGCTTTCAAGAAATTTGATCCGCCTACCTTGGATGGAGAGGATACAGATCCGTGGATCGTGAAGATGTGGATTGATTCTATGGAAACACTCTTCGAGGATCTGTACACGGTAGAGCGGGACAAGGTAAACCTAGCCGTGCACTACTTGAAACAGTCGGCGAAGGTGTGGTGGAAAGGCGTCAAGAGAGATCGATCGCCTAGTCTCCCTCCTATGACGTAGGAAGAGTTTCGGGGAATGCTGTTCTCTGCGTATTTCCTCGACAGCGAGAAAAGAAAGCTTCAGGAAAGGTTCCGGAAGCTGCGGCAAGGAGATCGCTCCGTCAGGCAATACGAGCGGGAATTCTCCCGTATCGTGCATTGTATCCCGAACGTGGTACGGGGTGATAAGGATAAGGCCGACTGCTTTGTGCGTGGACTTCGGCAAGACTTTTATAAGGTCGTGCTCATACTTAAGTTACAGACTTTTGCTAAAGTCCTGGATCGGGTCCTGTGGATAGAACAAGGCAACGCCATTATACAGGAGGAGCGCGAGTCATATTACAAGGAAAAGAGGAAAGGACGACCAACGAGCGGATCCGCTGGTCAGTCAAGTTCCCAACTGACTTCGACGAGTTCGCACTCGCGATCCCGAGCTCCGGGGACATACCACATTCGGACCTCGGCGAGATGTGTTATTTGTGGAGGCCTTCATTTCCCACAACAGTGTGGGCAGCGACAGGGCAAGTGCTTCAAGTGTGGGCTGCCGGGCCATACGCGGGACGAGTGTCCGCAAGGTGACGGCCAGGCCTTGATGCTGGCAACGGCCTATTCCTCTTTGGGACAGCCAGCAGGTGCCACCTGCGGTATGGTCAGGAGAGCGGCTGTTGAGGACGATGCAATCGGAGGGTTCGCGGCGAGTGCCAAGTGGCCATGGATACGCGACCCAAGTGGTGGAACCTGCCGCTGCTGACGACGTCATGGCAGATATGAGTTAGTTAAAGCAAACATATGCTTCTGTATGATGTTGAAATTGGTGCATTGCATGTATTTTATCGAATGGTCAGTTGCTACTAGTTATGCATTAGCATAGTAGGGACCGGTGGATGGGTAAAGGTAGATCCCCGAGCATGCTTGCATTCTGATAGTGTGGCGCCTGCTAGAGCAGGTAGAGAGCCGAGTGGCACTAGCAAATGGCTAGTAATAATTCTTGGACAAGAAGTGGGACTCGTGATAGAAATGAGATGGTGAAGCGACTCTTAAGGCAATGGATAGTAGATTGCGAGAGTTGAGCTAGGATACGTGAGGATACTCGAGTACTCCGAGAATTTCGGATGTCGTTCCGATAGATCGAACAGTGAAAGTGAATCACTGTTAAGAAAGCGGTTGGTTGAAGCCAAGTTTGGCCTGTGGGCCTAGTAGTACCTCGAGTTGAGGCGAATGAGTCGTGCCTGTGTGGCTAGTTGCATAGGCAAGATTGCCTAATGCTTGACATAGTTAGAATGCTATAGAGGTGTGTAGAGCGCTCGAGTATAGGTACTCGTGGTGTGCGGTATTGATTCAGCCGGGAGTGTGTTGGTAGTAGCACTTCAGCCTTGCTAAGTGTGAAGCGGGCCAGGGATCACTCATGGGGCTGATGGCTCGCACTAGGTGCTTAGGAGCCGGTAGTGGTACGTGACTCGATAGAGTATGTCGTGTAGGACGACGACGGCGGGTAGTGCTTGGGAACGACCTGTGCCTAGACCATGTGTGGACCGTGGAGTCTGGACCCATTGGGCAGGCGCAGTCTGCTGTAAGTGACAGCGACTCGGTACCTACGGGTAGGGCAAGAGTTTTGGTCAGGGCGGTAGTCCGAGCTTAGGCCCGGGGACGTGGGATGCCACGTGATGGATCATGAGATCGAGGATGCACCGAGTGTGTAGTAACCCAACTCGTGGACTTTACGTGGTTTGGGGTCTTAATAGCTCCTGGTTGGAGTGTGTGCGAATTCCTAAATGAGAATTTCGCCCGACAATGATGATTGGGTTTACGCTAGAGAGCGAGAGACGCTACGCGTAGTTGAGCCGAGTTAGGCGGTAGGCCTACGTAGGGTTGGCGGTCTATGGACCACTTGTGGAAGCCGACGCAGTCGGTTTAACCGATGACTCTGTGGGTGAGTAGAGATTAGAGTCACGACGGAGTGTTCGTGTGCGCTGATTGCGACAACGAAGTCGTGTTGGTCGTGGCTATGATGGCAATGGAAAGAGAAATAAGTGGTCTCTTGGAGGCACTCGAGTATTGGATAGCCACGTGAGAATTGGAGTTGAAGCTCTCTTGAGGATTGGAATTGAGGTGTGCCGGTGTAATATACCAAAAATTCGGAAAATAAATATCGAACTTTAGTCAAATTGACCAAAGTGCGAGGATGGTACACTTCGAAAAGTCCGAAGGTGTTAAAATGATCAAAAGTGTGTTATTGGAGGTTTTCGAGAGCTAGAGAATCAAAAATTTGCAAACTACAGTTTTTGAGCTCTCGGGGACCGGTCCCTGGTGGGAGAGACCGGTCCCTGAACGCGTGAGAAATGAAAAAGGCCGAAAATTGGCTAAGTCCCAGAAAACCAGCTCTCGGGAATCGGTCCCTGCGGGGAGAGACCGGTCCCCGAGAGACCGGTCCCCCAGTGAGAGACCGGTTGCGTCGCGCGTGCGCCCTGCTGCCCGCAGGGAGAGCTCTCGGGAACCGGTCCCTAGTCGGGGAGACCGGTCCCTCGCTACGAAATCTGCCCAGTTCGGGCAGTGTAATAAAGTGAAAGTTGAGGGGTTTAACAGCAATTTTGCAACCCATAGAGTATAGTATGGGGGAAAATGAGATGTTTCTCTTATTTCACTCCCTCTCACACTCTCATTTCTCCTTCTCTCTCTAGAAGACTAAGAAGAGAAGAAAGGAAAGGAAAGGAAGAGAAGAAGAAGAAGAAGGTGAAGAACAAGAAGAAGAGTTGAAGCAACTCTCTCCCCTCCTTCTCTCGCTTGGAAAAGGAGCATGCTTAGAGGTAAGCTTTGCCCCTTCTCATGGTAAATCCAAAACTAGGGTTTGGGTAAACCTAGAAATGGTTTTAACGAAACCTTTTGAGTCTTTGAAGCTTTTCTTTTGCTTCATTTGAGATCAAGACCATGGCATGAGTGCAAGAGGTAAAGCTTGAAGGTGAGCTTCAACCCCTCTCATGGTAGAATCCAAAATACGATTTTGATTTGTCTAAGGATGATTTTAATGGACTTCCTAGAGTAGAATGAAGCTTCCTTTGCTTCCCAATAAGATCAAACCCTAGGTTTGATATATGCTATTGAGCCAGGGCACCCAAATTGGGGCTTTTGCTTGCGAGGGTTTCAAAGTGAAGTTCACCCTTTAGAAACCTAATTGGGGGTATTTCCGACGCGTTGGTGCGCTCGGATTAATGTTACGAAAAGTCTGTAAAAAGTTATGGGCAAAATGGCCTAAGTTGGCTTTGTTTTGCCGCAGGTAAAGAACGGGGAGTCTAAAAATCCCAAGAAAATCGTCGGAGCACTGTTGAGAACCTACGAGGTGGGTGGTGCTATCCAAACTCGTTGAATTTCCTTCTATGCCTAATGTGTCATTCAATTGAGCATATGTTATATACATTGTTACATACATTGTAGGGTAAATGTGATGAGAGTAATGTGATGTTGCATATTGTGAGTACAATTTGCTTAATGAGATGTTTGAGAACTCCTATGAATGTTTAACCCTATGTATGCATGAGATAAAATGTGAGCACCAAAGTGAGGCAAAAGAACAGAGTGACACAATGAGACATAGATCGAGTGCCATTCGATAATGTAAAGTAAAGTGACACTAGAGTTAGTGTGAGGCAAAGAATCAATGTGATGTAAAAAGTAACGACAAAGATTAAAGTAAATGTAATGTGGGGCATAAAGAATACGCAAAGAGTAAAGAACATGATTGTTAGAGATAGCCAAAGGTAAAGAAATGTAAAGGACCATGATTGCTAGAGTAGCAACATAAAGTGATGTAAAGAACACTAGAGTTAGTGTAATGACATGATTGAACTTATAATCCTTAGAGTTAAGGATTCGATCATACTTGCTATGAGTTTCGTGCTCGAAGGCGGTCGCTCTCCCTCAGGCGATGCGCTCCGGAGTTTAGCATCACGGGTTGGAGTAAACCCGAGGACGGTCTTAGCGGGAGGAAGCTGAGGGCCTGCGATGATGGACTTAATGTGAAGCAAGTTAATGTGGCGAAATCCCCTGGTTAGCCGTGAGATTAAAGAACTAAGAATAAAGAACAAAGAACAAAGAATAAAGAACAAAGAACAAAGAGTAAAGAGAAAGAATAAAGAACTTGCATAATCTGCATGAGTTTTATGTTGAGCATACTTCTTGCTTTATTATTCAGGCATATTAGCATCATGTTATAGATTGGTTACTATATGCAGCTTATCCTTTCTATTATGCTTGAGTTAGTCCTAGTGGGAAAGTCGGTGATGTTCGGGCCGAACCCACTGGAAACTTTGTTATAGTTCTCACCCCACTATTCCACAGAGCAGGGACCGAGCGAGCCGGCGAGTGACCGCGGTAAAGGTATCGCACCATAGTCAGAGGCCACCAGAGTTGGGTTATTACATTTTGTTAATAGTTTACTCTTTTATCATCTTTTGTATTTGATGATTTAGGATGTTAATGTATAAAGCAAAGAAAGAAAAGAATGCAATGTTTATTTGGAGCAAATGTGATGTAAAAAGATATGATGCAAGCAATGTAAAGAATCATGAATATACAACTTAGATGAAAGGGATGCATGTATGTGATCAAAGTTGAATCATAATACTTGTGTAGATGTTTAGTTCCATTTCTTTCACTCATGGCTATTGCTTACCCTCGTGTAAGCCGTTTGTGTATGTTTCCGCTAGTGCACTTCTTGTTTGAAAATGTACAGGTGATAAGCCTTGGGTGAATAGGGGAAACTCTGTCCGTTCGGCGTCTGTTTCACGTGCTCGGGCCGGCCCAAAATGGTATCGGCTCCAGGGCGTGACAGCCGGAGTGTGCCATCTCGTAATAGAGCAAGGATCTGGTTGGAATTGGGGCACTCGCGATTGGTCGATGCACCAGCGATATTGCGTCTAATTAAGCAATGCCGGTGATCGAATCGGAGTGAATTTTCTGAGGGAGCGTATAAACGCAAAGAATGGTTCCAATAAGTGAAGGGCCTTCCCGAAGTGGAAAGGTGCGTAGGTACCCTCAATAGCTTGGTAAGCTGAATTGAGGTATGGATTGAATTTCGCGGGCGAAATTCTTTTACACTCCGTTTGGCTCGGGTATAAAGGGGGGGATAAGGGGGATATCCCCCCCTTTATACCCAAACAAAAAAAAAATGGTGGGAACAAGTGTTCCCACCCATAACGGGTAGGTACAACCCGTTATGGGTGGGAACACTTGTTCCCACTGTTAGAAAATTGCGTACGGTAAAAGAAATCAAACAAATTTGATTTTGAAAACTCTCGAGATCCAATCTCAAAAAACCACGCAATTAGGATCCCTCATGTTTTAAGATTAAAGAAGAAAAACAAGATCGAATCTTTACCTTTTTCGCGGATAGATCTTCCCCTCAATTTGATGATCGTGGAATTCGGTTCTCTTGAAGCCGCACACACTTCCGGCCTCTATAGGTATCCACACGAGGTTCTTGATTTGATCGATGTCCTCACCGGGGTGCTAGCTCCCTTGCAAAAGGACGTCTTTCTTGCTAGAAGTTGGAAGAGAGAAGAGAGGAGAGATAACGGCTAGGATTTTCTAAAAACTCCCGTATATTATATATAGGAATATAATCCTATTCCTAATAATATAATGACAATTAAGGATAAGTATAAATCTAGATTAAATTTATCCTTTCCTTAATTGGTTAGATCGATTAAATCCTAATTTGATTCAATCTTTATATTAATTTGATCATATCAAATTAATAATGCAACATTTGCACATAAGTCCTCTTATAATTTACTAACTATTAGTAATTCCTCTCTTATAACATTTACACTT
>NW_017891790.1:0-12732 GCF_001540865.1 Ananas comosus | reverse complement strand
ATGATGACGACGATGAAAATATTGTTTCATAAAAAACTTTTAGACGAAAATAAAACAAAAAAATAAAGAGTAAAAAAATTAGAAAAAAGAAAATAGTAAATGAGCGGTTAGAGTTTGATAGTTTCACTAAGATAAAAATACTTAGAGATCTCTCGTCTATAAATCCTATTAAAATTGATCCCTCAACTTCAAAAGCTCAAATCTATATATTTTATTTACTATCGGATATTTCATTGCGTCCGGATTCGGATCCGAATTTAAAAACTATTTCGGACCCTACCTATTTAAAAGTTGGATTCGGGTCGGGTCCAAATCCAATATGGGTACCAAATATTAGGATCCATACCCGAAACTTTAATGGAAAATTTTTTTTACCCGTATATTATTCATTTTTTATCGGGTTTGATTCGGGTCCGGATTGGGTCCGGGTAGGATCCGGGTCGAACATGGTACACTGGATATTTTGGACAGCTTTACAAACGGGCTCCGTTATCACCCATTTGGTTTCGATAATGGAGCCTCCAAATCGACGATCAATGCTATTGAACATGATCTATACACTACAACAGAATTAGGTTATAGGGACACATGTTTGGGACACTTTTCAGTAAGTGTCCCATTTATACTAAAACTTAAAAAAACATTTACTATGCCTAAATATAAAGCCCAACCCAACCAAAAATAAAAGATTACTCTACTCAACCCACCACACCCAGTCCATTTGNGTCACAATTATTATATTAAGGATTAGTAACACATCAATCACTAATGAGCATGCTCTATAATTGAAAGAAAAGAAAAAAAAAATAGAAAAGTCCTAATTTTAGGTTTATAAAAAAAATATAAATTTGTGAAAGATTAGATATTTTAAATTTGTGAAAGAGAATTTTAGGTTTATTAAAAAAAAAGATGAGATATTTATAAAAAAAAAATGAAAGGAGAAAAGTTATACTTCGAGTAAAAAATTTAGTAAAATAATATGTGTACATATATATTTATATATATTTTAGGTTTCTAGGGTTTTTTAAAAAAATCTAAAAACTAAGGGATCTCCATATAAATTAATGATGAATATGTGAACGGTTGAGAAATGCTTTAAAGTGGTTCTTAAACCCTATATCTAAGACATATTGTGAGGATTTATGACGATTTTAATGAGGATAAAGGGATGAAAATATTGTGAAAGGAGGATGAAAGGATGAAGGATTTCTTGCCACGTGGCAAGAAAGATTGTGCTTTCATTTAGAGTTATAGATGATAATTCTGATGCTTCTCGACGGTAGTTTTCAAATACAAAGTGAATTATCAGTACGAAAATCAATTTTGGGACTTCATGTATTAAATGTGGTTTTATACTCTATGCTGAAACAATTCTAAAAAGGCCTCAAATATTTTGTACTCAAATTTTAAAAGAGTTTAGTTTGTAACTCTCAGCTTTGGTTGTTTGTAATTGACACTGACGGGAAGAGGCCCGGTGGTGTGTTTAATCAATTGTGATCCTTATCTTTTAAACAAACCTATTCAGTTTTATCCTGGGCCAAACATGAATTTGATTATTAGATCTTAAACTAAATTAGAAATATGAATTAAAATTTAGTATTCAAATTTGAGTCGAATTTTGAATTCATATTGTGAATTTCAGCAAATTTGTTATTCCGTATCGAGATTTGAATCTAAATTCAAATTTGAAATTGGAATCATACTCTGAATCTTAGAGCATGTTTCTTGCCAAGGATAAAATCTAAATTGGATTCATAAAAAATTTAATCTCTTGTAGGCACCACAAATAAGGCAGGCAGGTTGATCCAAAAATAACAAGAGACACTGTTTTCCAATTTTCTTTTATTTTTTTTTTCTTTCTTGGAATAATAATCTAATTTAGCATGTAGGAAGACTCAATTGAAAGATGGATTGAATAAGTAGTAGCATCTCAAATTAAGAAAGTGCCTGTCCTCCCTGGAGTTTTTCTGAGTTAAGCAGCTTGATAATAAAAAAAACAACCTAATATATGCAGAAGATTCAAATCAGAGCTTCTGCTTCGCAAGCTCAAAAGCTCATCAAAGCTTTCCCCCGTATCAAAACCCCAATTTTTTTTGTCTTTGCCGTTCACCGACTCGAATTAGAGAATCCATTCGAAATCTATAAATATTCTTTCTGAAATCAGTTGTAATCAAGCGAACAACCCATACATACGGAGAAAGCAATCACTAAATGTACTTTGTAGTTTGTTCCGTCACAGAAAAAACAGCAATTAACGTCGAAAAACTGTAGGAAAACAGCATAGTTTGAAGGGTGATCAATTTTCACTACTCTTCGTATCCTAAACAGGAGGAGATTCAGTCCATCCTTCCCTTCAGTATTTTCTCCTGCACTTCAGTCGGTGTTCTGCAATAAAACCCCCAAAAAAGTGGGTTAGGGAATGCAGGTTAAATGTGGAAAACAAAATTGAGGTTTTAGCTAGAGCCAAGTATGGTTTTAACACTTTCACTACATGCTAAACATCAAGTTGTTTTCAAAAGGTAAACAATCCCAAATTGTTGCTAAACGCTGGATGACCCAAAAGCATAACCAGTGTTTTTTTTTTTTTTTCTCTAAGAACATGACATTTTTTAGAGGTATTTAATCTGTACTATAGTAGTAGTCTCAGAAATGAAGAGTAGAGAGCACCAACTTGGCGAAACATGATATTTCACGTACCCTATTTCAATCACCGGTTAGACAAAACGATTTGCAAGGCTAAGTATTTATTTAGCAACAAGAAAATGCACGAGTGGTACAAATATCAAAGAACCGTCAAAGGGGCTGAATGAAGAGCTTACACGAGAAGAACATAGCCTCCCCAGCCACTCAAGCAATCACGATCCACAGATGCTAACAGTGCTTGCGATATAGTCTCAAACAACTCGTCAGGTTCCTGTCATGCGAGGGAAAAAGGTCAATGTCATGCCTCATTATGAAATCAATACAAGAGAATCCTGGAACTCTCCCTATCAGATTGCAGTCATCAGGGAAACATAAATTCAACATTTAAAATGGAGAAAGACAAACATAAGGTGGAAAGAAGTACTATTATTCATGCGCCAGCTGCTAACTATATCCTGGCTTGCATGTGTTAATTAAGAGCTTTGGTTTCATATTCTCTTTCTGTTATTTATGCTGCATGTATGATACTGTTTATTAATCTCAGTCCTAAAACTCGCTCTGAATTTGCAACTATGCACAAACATGACTATGTAAAAGAGCTTTGCACTTATGGAGGTAAAATGCAAATAGCTTACGGCAAGACCCAAAAACTGTTCAGCATTCATAGATACGAAATGACATAACTTCGATCCCATGAACTTGAGAGATATCACAACAAACGTAACCCAAACAATGAAATTAGTCACTGGTACAAAGGAAAATATCTGTACGTCATACCTTTATCACTAAACAGTCTAATGACCAGAAAATATGACCGTCACCAAGAAGTAGAGCCAAAATAATATGAGCCAGCTAAGATACTAACTATATAGGCACGTATAACAACACAGCAACTAACCATGTTAGGCTTGTACATGGATTCGCAAGCACCATACAGGGATTCCGAGGCTGTACCAGAAACAACAAAGTCTTTGGCAAGCTCCCTGCAACAGAAAATTACCCACTTCATACTCTTCCAAATAAAGAGATACAAATTTAAAGAATTCAGATATACCACAAGGGGGAAATATATGGCAATAAAGTAGAGAAACAACTCCGATCTAAAGTAAACTTCCATGTTTTAGCTAGCCGGTAAGCACCATTGGTACATGGAAGTTTACCCATAAACTAGCAGGCAAGACAACTTCCTTTTCCTTTCATCATCGGACAAACATTCATATCATCGATTGCACATTTCCCAATTAGCAGGCATGAAATTCAGAGGAACTTCCCTAGGACCGGCACTGGAATAATTAGACTGAATGCAAGTTAGAAGGTAGAGTTTATCCATAAATTGGCCTAATAGCACCCATGGCAAGTGCTCAACTTGTCTCAGTTTTGCTTTACCCGGTATTTGAACACCTATTTTTAAGGGCTTACATCAGGTTCAAAACCAGAGGGAAATTATTTGTTGATTGTTTGAGAGCATTCCTACTTCTGAGTTTTGCTCTAGTGAACTCTGTAGTATCAAGTAAAGGACCAAATGAAGCCTTTAGTTTATAGTGCTCTCTCTTTCAGCATCTATTATAGAGCATCTTTTACCAAATAAATGCAGGCAACCCAGAAAAGCTCTATTTGAATAAATTTGTCCTTCGTTTTTAAGCCCTAAAAGAAACAAGTAGAAATTGTATGTTAATCTGAAGAATGCCAAGGTACTAGAAAAATCTCCTGATGCAAATAGAGACAGCAAATAGCAAGCAACAAAAGAAGTGCTTTGCAGGTGTAGGTAAATTTGGTTAGATGATAAAGAAGTTTCTTGCAGGATAAGCATTGGAAATGGATAGTTACTTGGCACCGAGGCAATCCATAGTACAAATGAAGGGTACATCATCATCTCCTAACCCAGCAATTACCGGTTGGCAGAAGTACGGGCCGAATCTGCAGAATTCAAAGAACCTTTCAGCCAAAGCCACTATTATAGGGAAAGGAAAAAAAGATAGAAATGGGCAGAAAACCATCTCGCAAAAAACAATACAAAAAGGCAACAACTAACAGATATTAAATGAGAAATTTCAGCCTGCTAATGAATTTAAGTTCACAAATTACAAAAAGATCTTCTGTTACATACATTTGAATCTATTAAGGCATGCGTACTTCTGTTCAAAACTAAGAATTAATGTCAAGGAATGCATGCCCACTCTTATCTCTAGTTCTTTCTTTGCCTCTTTCTATAATCATTCTCCTTAACCCCTTTCAGAGCACCTCCTCCTCGCACATTCTGATGCCATCCAATATGTCTTCGTACTCCTACAGTTCCTCCAAATACTTTTTAGCCTGCTTCTAGAACAACTTCTCTACTCGTGAACAAAATTCCAGCATATGGTAAACAAAAAGTTACGAGCTGTTGACCATAGGCTATAGCACGAAGATAAAATTAACTTCTGGGCTTCAAAACCAGAAGCTCCTCTACAGAGCTTCTGCATCTAGATACAACACAAATTACTAGTAGATTTTCAATAAAAAAGCTCCTAGGACTTCTTCGAACAGCTCTACGTACACAACACTTAAGCAAAAGCATTGGATGGGGACCAAACATTCCACTGATATACGCAAAGAAACCTATATCTCATCTCTCCTTGTTTTATCATCTATCCACCTCAACAATCTCATCCTACATGCTCTTTTATTGCAATGATCAAGCAGATGACCTGAAATCAAAGCCATTAACTTTTTCACAGATTTTGGAATTAAACAAAAAATAACCATTCCGATCATTCAAACAAACAAACAAGCAGGCATGAAACTTCCATTTTCCATAAACTTTAATAACCGGAATTAAATTTAAACCTCTTCTCATATAGCAAAGCAGAGACAAGGCTAGCGAAAGTCTCCGGTTTCATGTCCCTCTCTTCTCGAAGCTGATACAGCTTATGCCGGAACACAAGCCTCTCGTACCTGAACAACACAAACCAAATAAAAATATACTAAATGATAGGTTCCGTGTAAAGCAACCATTGTAAACAATTTTCATAAAAAATAATTAGAAAAACGTATTTTCGATGAAAAAGAAACTATCTATTTATTGTTTCAATTTTAACTTTTCAGTTTGCATTTTTTTTTGCTGGAAAAATTCGAAAATCACCCTAAAATACGGAAAATTGCTTCAAAATTAATAAGTATTTTAAGCACAACAAAATCTTTTCGACCTGAGAGTTATTTTTGGACCTCTTTTTACACGCAACCAAACACTACCCCAAAGAACACCGATACTATCAAATCAAACCCCCCCCCAAAAAAAAAGCCACAACCCGGGCAATCCCGGATCTCTTTCTCTCCCTTACAGGGTTTGCGCGTCGGTGGCGAGGCCGGAGAGGCCGACGTAGAGCTTGTCGTGGATCTTGTAGACCCTCTGGAAATCGGTTGCGATGGTCTGAAGCTGCACGCCGAGGCGGCGATCGCTGGCGATGGCGAAGCAGTTCTTCCCCACCATCGCCACGAGGGCGCTCCCGTTGTACTCGAAGATCTACAAACCATAGGAGAAAAAGAGTGATTAGAGAGAGAGAGAGAGAGGGAGGGAGAGGGAGAGGGGAAGGAATTCGATTAGGGTTAGGGTTTTGGGGGAGGAGGATACTCACCGACATGGGCGACTGAGATCGGGGACGAGGTTCTCGGAGTTGGGAGAGAAATGAATGTATCTACAATTATAAGCTTGTGTCGTAAGAAAGGGGAAAAATGTATTGGGGGAGGGGTTTTGCTCGGTTCGGTTCGGTTCGGTTCCATTTTTTAAGAAAAAAAGCGAACCGAACCCAACCGAACTAGAAATAAAAGTTAAATTAAATCGAACCGAACTAATTCGACCGATTTGGTTCGCTCGGGGCCCGTTTGAGAACTTTCAATTTTTATTTTTGATTATTTTTTTTAACTCTGGTATTTTTATATTCTAATACCTTATTACTTCATTTAAAAATATTATATATATATATATATATATATAGAGAGAGAGAAAGAAAATGGAGCTAAAATACTATCGAGAAATAATATTTACTATTAATTTTTTGACCGTTGAATGTTTAGGCTGTGATAGAATCTTAATAATCCAAGAGTAAAAAAGTTAATAATAAATATTATTCATAATTTTTTATACTATAAATAATAAAAAAATCTTCAAATACTATCCTTTTAGTTTCACACTTTTTTACTTTAGTACTATATGGTTTAAAGTATATAAATTTAATGTCCTGTCGTTTTATTTTTATCTTTTTATTATCGATTTTACTAATTTTTTTCTTTAAATCAGTGACAAAATTAAAATTAAAGAGTAATAAATTGAATATTCAATAAATCTGGATGGAATATTTGAAGTTTTTTTTATATATAATTTAACAAAATATTAACAAAAAAATGATGAAAAGATAAAAATGAAACCAAAGAATACTAACTTGATACACTTTAACCATAGGATCCTAAAGTCAGAAAGTGCAAAACCACAGGGGTGATATTTAAAGTTTATCCATAATAATATAATAGCTCAACTCTATAAATATATATTATTCGTAATTTTATATTCTTTTAAAAATACAGAAACTCAACATATTTGTGATTTTAAAATTACGTATTGTTAATAGTGCTGCACGGCTCTTAAAGCAATACGATGGTTAAAATGTCAGAGGCATAAATACTTTTGTACTTTTAAAATTATTTTATTTTAATTCTTGTACTCATTTATTTTTTAGAAAAAGTTACTACCCACGCATTTGGGTACCACCTACTTATCATGTTACACATATTTATTTAATATTTGTATCCTATTATCCATTAATTTTGTCAATTTTTTTAATAAATTGTTAAGTTAAAAATATGAGATTAAAGGAGTCGTCGTGCATAGGTATATAAACGAGCTAAATAATTTTTTTTCTTCAAAATAAGCACTAAAGTAAAAGATTTCTGAAAGTTTTATAAGGTTTGGATCTCACGTAAAACTTAAAAATTTGAGGATCAAAATGAAATTTGGCTGAAAGTGTAAGGACTAACACTGCAATTAACCAGAAATAAAAGTCAATTTTTTGGAGAACCAGGTCTATAGACCGAAGCAATTTCATCACGCCACGTGGCGACTGTAATTAAACATAAAAAATGGAGGACTAATTAGCACTGCAATTAACCATAATCAAGTCCAATATTCGGAGAACCATGTCTATACACCTCGCCAATCTCTTCACGCCACGTGGCGAATGCAAGCAAAATTAATTTTCCCGCCATTCTCCCCATCACTTCGCGCCACCTCTCCGTTCCCCTTCTCATTACCCTCTCTCTCTCTCTCTCTCTCTCTCTCCCTCTCTCTCTCTCTCTCTCTCTATATATATATATATANTAAATAGATGGCAATGAAACTCATTACTTATCGATAGTATTCCTGCTCAACTCGATGTTTATATATAACTAGTGAAAGGACCCGCGCTTTGCAGCGGGTAGAAACCGTAACAGTAATTAATAATAAAAAGATTTTAAACATTATCTTATGTGTCTCACTTGATACATTCACCAAAGGTCTCTCACTGTTGGCGGAGGATATAGGCCCGACGATGCCTTCTCCGGCGATAGTGATAGTGACGGCGACGATGATCCCTTCGACCACGGCAAAAGAAGAAAGTGGGCGTGCATTCGTGAGAGAGAAAGAGGGAGTGAGGGAAAGAAGCGATGGTGTATAGTAAAAATGAGAGATAGAGAATTGATGAATAAATTGAAAATAAAGAATTGAAAGTCCGGTGGAGAAAAGAAAAAATGTCATAATTAATAATTAGAGAAGGAAGGTTAGGATTGTAGATGGTAATGAAACCATTTAAATATATTAAATGAAAGTTTGGTAGTGGAACCGTTTGCACTAATTGAAAATAGTGGAGGAAAGGAAAATAGTCATAATGAATTATTGTAGATAGAAACAATACAATTGTAAATGGTAGTGGGACCATTAAATACACTAATTTATGGTTTGATTAGTGGGATCGTTAGAATGTATATTAAAAATTTGGTGAAGAGAAAAAAAGGAGTTACATGCTAGTGAGAGTGAAATAGAATTTGCCACGTGGCAACAAATATTGAAAATTTATATAGGTTATAGATTTCTTATACTAAATATTTATAGGTAGATACATGGAATTTTTTTTCTTTTAAATTTAAAGCGCCTCTACTGCCCTCCTTGTTTCTCTCTACAACAGTCAAACGCCCACTATCTAGGCTGTCTCACACCGCTCCGCTCCCAACCACCCACCCAGACCACAAGGCCAACCCCCCCAACCCCTATCTAAATCCAAACAAAATTCTTTCCCTTGAGAGCACATGCACGCTCATATCCCCTACGACCACGAAGCCTCTTCCCTTCTCATTATATACATGCAAGCAACCCATTAAGTATCAAAACAGCCCCCTCTATACCATCCTACCCTAATCGCTTCACCCCCCTCTCTCTCTCTCTCTCTCTCTCTCTCTCTCTCTCTCTCTCTCTCTCCCAACACAATGGAGATTGCCCACAAAGACTACCTCCTCTCCTCTCTCCTCCAACTCCTCAACCTCCTCACACTCCTCGTATGTCTCTCCATCGAGACCTTCATCTTCGTCCACAAATGCAACCCTTGGTACCACCTCCTCCCCATTTCTCTCACCCTTCTTCTCCGCCGCGCTCTCGCGACCAGGAAACAGACCTATCTTCTCGACTTCTCGTGCCTCAAACCCCCGCGGCGGTACCGCGTGCCAATCGCTGGGCTTCTGGAGCACCTCTCACTCATCAACTGCTTCGACGCCGACAGTGTCGCCTTCATGACCAAAGTCATCACCTCCTCCGGCATGGGCAACGAGACCTACTTCCCCCCTTCCTTGCATTACATCCCGCCCTCCGCGACGCACCTCGACGCCATGAGGGAGGTGCACATGCTCCTCTTCCCCACCCTCGACGACCTCTTCGCCAAGACCCGCGTGCGCCCTCTCGACGTCGACGCGCTCGTCATCAACTGCAGCGGGTTTTGCCCCTCGCCTTCGCTGTCGGCCATCGTCGTCAACCGCTACGGCATGCGGCACGACGTCAGGTCCTTCAACCTCTCCGGCATGGGGTGCTCCGCGGGAGTCGTCGGCGTGGACGTGGCCAGAACTCTGCTCAGCAATATAAACAGGAGGTCCTACGTACCTCTCTATACGTGCATGCCGTGCCGTGCATGCAACCAATCCATTCCTTTAATTCTTTACAAATATTGAAGCTGCCGATCGACGAAGAAATTAATTGGGCGACTTATAATTAGTTCCTAATAAGTATATATATCGATCTTTTATTTATTTTTATTTATATATATATATATTCAACTGCATGCAGGTCGTACGCGATCGTGATGAGCACGGAGATCGTGTCGACGGGGTGGTACAACGGGACGGACCCGCGGAAGCTGGTGCTGAACTGCTTCTTCCGGATGGGGTGCTCGGCGGCGCTCGTCACCAACCGCGGGAATAAGGCGGCGGCGGGGGCGGCAGGAGGGAGGCCTGCCAAGTACCGGCTTGCGCGGCTGCTGCGGACGCACGGGGCGCAGGAGGACCGCGCGTACCGGTCGGCGTCGCGGGAGGAGGACGCCGAGGGGATCACCGGATTCTCGGTGGAGCGCGACCTCATGCGCGTCGCCGCCGAGTTGCTGCGCCGGCACGCGGCCGCTGTCGCCGTGTCGATACTCCCCTGGCACGAGAAGCTGCGGTACGCCGCCGCCTACCTGCGGAAGAAGGCCGGCCGCTCCTCCGCCTGTGGCCGCTCCGAGCAGGCGCCGGCTGCTGCTGCTGCTGCTTTTTCGGCCGCGGCCGAAGATCTCGTGCCGGACTTCCGCGCTGCAGTCAACCACTTCTGCCTGCCGGCGTCGGGGAAGCCAATGATCAAGAAGATGGGTACGTACGCACGCATATACATACATAAACATAATAAATTAAGTAGCTTCTTTTTTTCTTATCTTTTCTTCTCTTCTCTCTAATTATTTAAGTTGTGTTACTTGCGTAAGTACTCTCAGAACTTTTTGATAGCTAGTGATAGCTAGGAGGATCACTAGCTAGGCCAAAAACTTTAATTTTGGCCCTACTGCATATTATTTTAGTAAAAGCGTTATCCTGTCGGTGGACCATATTGGTTAGATTATTTAAATCTTTAAAGCTTTAATTTTATTATTTTATTTTTTAATTTATTTGACTTAAGTCCCTCAATCAATATCATTTTGACCTCAAAATTTGAATCAATCTATTTAGTTTAGAGTTAGTTTTTTTGATTAATTGAATATAGCTACTTTATAAACATATTAAATAGCGGATATATTCCTATAAAGTTTATATCTACAAAAATCCTGACGTTTTTCGATATACTCACACTGTTAAGATCCGTTAGAAAAATATAGTTAACAGCTGAAACTTTTGAAAAGACATATTTATGATAGCAAAAATGTCATTTCACTTATCCTCTGTATACAAATAAATAATACTTTAACGGTAACAAATTAGAGGGACAAAAATATATATCATGAATTTTTACAGTGATAAATAAAAATAAACTTTTTAGAAATATATTTGTTATTCGATATATTTATAGAGATCTATATGAAATTAACCTTTAATTTCCTCGTATAATTTTTATTTCTATAAATTTGTAAAAATAAATTTATTAACTTAAATTTTGAAGTTAAAGTGTAGTTGGCTAACTCAAATCACACAAATTGAAATATTAGATAGTAAAATTAAAATTTTGAAAGATCGAATAGTCAAATCAAAATAGTCTGAAATTTGTATAAGTTCTATGCGTCCTAACCTATTATTTACAAAACTAATTAATAATGTGCATTCAAATAAATGTTTTGAAAAAAAAGTATTATACAAAAATTCTTTCAAGAGGTTTGAGCTTTCGTTTTTATTTTCTTGAAAACACTAAATTAAATTAAATTTGAACTTTTCTTTTTGTTGAGCTTGATAACCTTGTTTTTACTAAACACTGTAAAAGACAAAAAAAAGTTTGTAACTGATTTTTTTTGTACGATGTCCTAGCCTGATTTTTAGGGTCGTCTATTTTACTCTAGTTCTAATATATTATAATCGTATTAAAAAATTATTTTAATTTTATTACATTTTATATATGAAACTATTATAAATTCTGGAGCTCCACATTTTTTATTGGCGAAACATTCTGCTGGTGGTGACGGCTAGCTGAGAGTAAAATAAAATTAAGCGTATCATCATTTTGGACAGCCGCTGGGTTAGGACTGCGGGAGGCGGAGATGGAGGCGGCGCTGATGACGTTCCACCGGTTCGGAAACCAGTCGTCGGCGTCGATGTGGTACCAGCTGGCATACTTGGAGGCGAAGAAGCGGGTGAAGAAGGGCGAGAGAGTGTGGCAGCTGGGCATGGGCAGCGGCCCCAAGGCCAACACCCTCGTCTGGGAGTGCTGCCGCCGCTTCCACAAGGACGAGGCCGCCGGCGGGCCCTGGTCAGACACCATCAACCGCTACCCCCTCTCCCCCGCCGCCGAGCGCGACTGGTAAAATTAATCATATATTATATTATTATATTATTATATATTATTATTATTATATATTATATATTATTATTATTATATGACGATCGAGGAAATTAAATCGTAACATTCCTACGCCCGTACGTACGTACGAAGAAGAAGAGAAAAAAAAAAAGAAAAAAAAAAAGGAGAGTGCAAATTAAGAGATCAGGTGATATTATCTATTATTTATTTGAAAAAAGAAAAGGGCGGAGGGAAGGTAAAATATCTTGTGTGCGCGGAGTTCTCTTCTTCAACTATATATATATATATTTTAAAATAGGCTCTTTTACTTTCTATTTTTTATTATTGTTAATGCCTTTTCAGTTGACCGATCCGACCGATGTTCAGTCAATTCAGTTAAATTAAAAATTTCCTATTAAATAATAATAATAATTTTATATTCCTTCTGAAATGGCCCTATTAATTAACTCGCTTCTTTTATTAGTTGATGCTCTGGTGATTTATTTCTCTCATTCAAGTTTTCATAGTTAGTTAAGGTAATAATTTTGTTATATTTAATATTTATATCAACTATTCCCATTAATTAATTA
>NW_017891789.1:0-12737 GCF_001540865.1 Ananas comosus | reverse complement strand
CTTTCTTTCTTTCTTTCTTTCTTTCTTTCTTCTTTTTTACTACCTGTTGATGGATTGGATGAAGCGGCTCAACGATCTCTCCTTCTTTCCGCGGCTCGGCGATCTCTCCTCCTTTCAGCGGCTCGAGTGATCTCTTCTCCTTTCTGCGACTCGGCGATCTTTCCTCCTTTCTGCGGCTCGGCGATCTCTCCTCCTTTCCGCAGCTCGAGTGATCTCTCCTCCTTTCCGCAGCTCGGCGATCTTTCCTCCTTTGAATATTTTGTACGTGGGAATGTGTGTAGCAATCTATCTTTTTTTTTTGTAAAATCGTATCGTCCCCCGTATTGATCTCGATTCTCGTATTTATAATGGGAGGGGTGGTGAGAGATATTTTGAGGGATTCGAAATTCAAAATTGAATTTTGAATAGGTTGTTGTGGTTGGTTGAAAGATATTTGGGATTGGTTGAAAATTTAAAATTCGAAATCGAATTTTGAATGGGTTGTTGGATGGTTGGAGGGTATTTTGAGGATTGATTCGAAATTTGAAATCAAATCTTGAATTGGTTGTTGGAGAATGTTTTGGGAATTGGTTGGGAATTCGAAATTCGAAATCGAATTTCGAATGAGTTGTTGCATGATATTTTGGGAATTGGTTAGTGAATTCAAAATTCGAAATCGAATTTTGAATGGGTTATTGGATGATGTTTTGGGAATTGGTTGGGAGTTCGAAATTCGAAATCGAATTTCGAATGGGTTGTTGGAGGATGTTTTGGGAATTGGTTGGAAGTTCGAAATTCGAAATCGAATTTCGAATGGGTTGTTGGATGATATTTTGGGAATTGGTTGGGAATTCGAAATTCGAAATCGAATTTCGAATGGGTTATTGGAGGATGTTTTGAGAATTGGTTGGGAATTCAAAATTCGAAATTCGAAATTCGAAGTCGAATTTCGAATGGGTTGTTGGGTCAAAACTCGAAATCGAATTTTGAATGGATTGTTAGATGATATTTTGGGAATTTATTAGGGAATTCAAAATTCGAAATCGAACTTTGAATGGGTTGTTGGATGATATTTTGGGAATTGGTTGGGAGTTCGAAATTCGAAATTCAAAAATCGAATTTTGAATGGATTGTGATTTGAAATCAAATTTCGAACCGATATTTTATATGATGTGGATGTGGGCCGTCGTTGATTAGGCCCGCTTTAATTTATTGGGCCCAAATGATAATATTTAATGGGCTGGAATGAGGCCCCCTCTCACTTTTTTTTTTATTTGTTTGGGCTTTCGTAAGGCCCACCCAATCATATTTTTAAATGGGCTTATTGTATATTATAATTATTGACCCGAAAAGAATTTAATGATTAATACGAGACCTATTAGGATTGTATGAGCTTGAATCTGATTGTTTTTTTATTCTGATTAGGATTGTTTCATCTATATAAGTATTATTTTAATGCAAACAGAGCCGAGTGCGACGCCCGAGCAATCCGGAGCTAGTGGCGACGGTGAGCTTCGGGAGTAGATGGCCGCGCTTATTAGCATAGTGCGGCAACAAGCGGAGTCTGTTCAATGCCAAGGGGAGCAGATTCAACGGCTCCAAGAGGCTTTGGAGCATCACCAAGCTGCGGCGGCCCAGGCGGGTGTCGAGCATGTCGCACCCCCTGCGGTAGTGCCGAGCGTAGACGAAGGAGCGGCGGCAGCGACGGCTATGCCCGTCACGGTAGTACCGGCCGGATTGAGAACCTCAAATCCCGATAGTGCGGCAGTAGAGGCGGAGTGAGAGCACGCGCTGGCGGCTCTCATTCAGTTCCAGAAGTTCAACCCACCTGTCTTTGAGGGTGGAGTGGTGGAGTCAGCGGTAGTGGAGTTGTGGATCGACTCAATGGAAACGCTCTTCGAGGATCTGAATACCTCGGAGAAGGATAAAGTGTACTTCACCACCCATTGTCTCGAGAAGGCGGCGAAGGTGTAGTGGAAACGAGTTAAGCGGGATCGACCTGCCGATCCTCCGCTTATGCTTTGGGAGGAGTTCAAAAGGGCGGTGTTCGCGAACTACTTCCCCGATACGGTAAAGCAGAGACTACAAGAGAAGTTCCACAAGCTAAGGCAAGGTGATCGATCGGTGGGGGAATATGAGCAAGAATTCTCCCACATCATCGACTGCGTTCCCGATGTTGTTCGAGATGATCGGGATCGGGCTGATTGGTTCTTGTGATGACTCCAGCCAAGGATTTATGAGAAGGTGCAAATTCTGAAGCTTACGACCTTTATGGAAGTCTTTGATAGAGCATTGTGGGCGGAGCACGGTAGCGCTCACATTCGAGAGGAACGGGAGGCTATGGCCGAGACGAAGGACAAGGGCAAGAAGTGAACGGCGGGCGGTGCGAGGGGCCGGCCGAATGCTAAGAAACCCCCTCGGTATCCCCGACAGCAGTCAAGGAATTGGAGACCACCTTGGTGCGTCATTTGTGGCGGAGAGCACCGAGTGTCGACTTGCCCGCAGTGCGACGGCAAGTGTTTCAAGTGTGGCCAACCGGGACATCTTATCCGGGAGTGCCGGAGCTGGACGTCGACTGCGCCGACGGCGGCATCAGCACCGACTACCCCGAGGCAGCTTGCGGGGTTGCCACCAGCGATGTCGACTGGGCGCGCATCATCACCGCGTCAGCCGGAGGGATCACGAGCGCCCTGTGGCCGAGTTTTCACCACTCAGGTGGAGGAGCAGCCTGCAGCACCAGATGACGTTGTGGCAGGTATTATTCTGATCAATGGCACTAGAGCTAGAGCTTTATTCGATACTGGTGCATCTCATTCATTCATTGGTGCATCTTTTGCAAAAACTCATAGTATCGAGATAGTGCATAGTTATGACTATTGGTAGGTCAATGAGCCGAAACATTCGTTCAGAGTGCACGAGGAGTGTTTAGCTTGTCCGATTCAAATAGGTGAATGGATCATGCCGATAGACCTGCTAGTACTAGACAGAATGTAGGGATTCGATGTTATCTTGGGGACCAATTGGCTCTCCAAGTACTATGCGGTCATAGATTGTGAAAGCAAGGTAATCACTTTTCGTGAGCCTAACCAAGAGGAGTTAGTGTATCGGGCGTGCAAAGGCGCACATTTTGCGGCGACCATATCGACCGTGAAGGCCAGGAAAATGATAATGGGTGGTTGTAAGGCCTATTCGGCGACCATCATAGACCCTCAGAAAGAGTACCCGGAGTTAAGGAATATCCGAGTTGCGTGTGAGTTCCCAGATGTATTTCCGGCGGAGTTACCGGGATTGCCACCGGACCGGGAGGTCGAGTTCATCATTGACTTGATTCCCGGGGCGGAACCAATTTCGAAGGCTCCGTATAGAATGGCACCGGTGGAGCAAAAGGAGTTGAAAGCACAACTACAAGACTTGCTCGATAAAGACTTCGTGAGGTCGAGCGTGTCACCGTGGGGAGCTCCGGTGCTATTTGTGAAGAAAAAGGATGGCACACTTCGGCTCTGCGTAGACTATCGCGAGTTGAACAAAGTAACGATTAAGAACAAGTACCTGTTGCCAAAGATTGACGATTTATTCGATCATTTGCAAGGGTCCAAGGTGTATTCAAAGATTGATCTCCATACGGGGTATCATCAATTAAAGATTAGGCCGAAGGATGTGCACAAAACGGCGTACCGTATGCGGTATGGCCATTACGAGTTCACGGTAATGCCGTTTGGGCTTACTAATGCCCCGGCAGCATTTATGGACTTGATTAACCGAGTCTTCAAGCCGTTGTTGGACTAGTGCGTCATGGTGTTCATAGACGACGTATTGGTCTACTCGAAGAGCGAGGAGGAGCATGAAGAGCACTTGAAAGCTGTGCTGCAAATACTCCGACAAGAAAAGCTTTATGCTAAGTTGAAGAAGTATGACTTTTGGCTAAAGGATGTCACATTCTTGGGTCACGTGGTATCGAGCGACAAAGTTTCGGTAGACCCGAAGAAAGTAGAGGCGATCAAGGATTGGCCTCGCCCGACAAGCTAGCGGAGGTCCGTAGTTTTCTCAGACTTGCGGGCTACTATCAGCGGTTCGTGGAGGGGTTCGCTAAAATAACCACTCCGCTAACGCGCCTTACTCACAAAGGAGTAAAGTACGTATGGAGCGACGAATGCGATCGAAGCTTTGAGGAGTTGAAGAACAGATTGACGTCAACCCCGGTGCTTGCCTTGCCGACTCCGGGGGAGACCTTCGTAGTGTACAGTGATGCCTCGTATGTCGGTCTCAGGTGTGTATTAATGCAAAATGGGCGAGTCATTGCATACACATTGCGCCAATTGAAGAGTTGTGAGAAAAACTACCCAATTCATAACCTCGAGTTAGCCGCAGTGATCTTCGCGCTAAAGCTTTGGAGACATTACTTATATGGTGAGCATTGTGAGATCTACACCAATCACAAGAGTCTCAAATACTTGTTCACCCAGAAAGAGTTGAATATGCGACAGCGGCGGTGGTTAGAATTGCTAAAGGATTACGATGTCACTATACTATACCACCCCGGAAAAGCCAGTGTCGTGGTCGATGCTCTAAGTAGAAAATCGGCGGAGAACTTAGCGATGGCAATTACGCCTCAACCACTGTTGCAAAAGGAAATGCAATGACTTGGGTTTGAAGTGGTAGCACCGGGAGTGCCGGCTATTCTTGCCGCATTAATTGTGCAACCGACCCTGTTTGAAAGGATTAAAGAGTTACAGGCTTCGAACCCTTACCTCCAAAAGGTTCAAGGTAAAGTTGAAAGTGGAAGTGCCGAGGACTTTGGCATTAGAGCCGATGGCGCACTTCGATTCCGAAATCGATGGTGTGTGCCTAAAGATAATGACATTCGAAGGGCGATCATGCAAGAAGCGCATCAATCTACCTATAGTATACACCCCGGCGGCACTAAAATGTACGAGGACTTAAAAGTGCATTATTGGTGGCCGGGCATGATGTTGGGGAGTTCGTGGCGCAGTGTCTCACGTGCCAACAAGTTAAGGCGGAGCGCCGGTTTCCAGCGAGAAAGCTACAAAATCTATCAATATCCGTTTGGAAATGGGAAGATATAGCGATGGACTTTACTACCGGTTTGCCTCGATCGCAAGGCGGACACGACGCGATATGGGTGATAGTGGATCGACTGATGAAGTCGACTCATTTCTTGCCGATTCACACTACGTGGTCGGGAGACAATCTAGCTCAAGTGTATCTGGACGAGGTTGTGAGACTTCATGGGGTTCCGGTATCAATTGTATCGGATCGAGACCCCAGGTTCACATCCCACTTTTGGAAGAGCTTGCAAGACGCGCTAGGCACACGGCTCGACTTCAGTACAGCGTTTCATTCTCAAACTGATGGTCAGTCGGAGCGGACGATACAAATCCTTAAGGACTTGCTTCGAGTGTGTGTGCTAGATTACAAAGGAGGATGGCATGATTTCTTGCCAATGGCGGAGTTCGCGTATAATAACAGTTATCAAGAGAGCATCGCGATTGCGCCGTTTGAAGCGTTATACGGTAGAAAGTGTCGTTCTCCAATTCATTGGAGCGACGTGGGCGAGAGAATGGCTCTTGGCCCGAATGTAGTGCAAGAGGCGGAAGAGAAAGTCCGCCTTGCCCGTCAACGGTTAGCGATGGCGCAATCAAGGCAGAAAAGCTATGCCGACAAGCGAAGAAAGGACCTAGAGTTCGCGGTTGGAGACCGCGTATTTTTGAAAGTGTCACCAATGCGAGGAGTCAAGCGTTTTGGGGTCCGCGGGAAGTTAAGTCCCCGTTATGTCGGACCATTTGAGATATTGGAGCGTGTGGGTGCGGTAGCGTACAATCTCGCACTACTACCGAGACTCGCGGAAGTTCACAACGTGTTTCATGTGTCAAATCTTCGAAAGTATATTCGCAATTTGACACATGTATTGGAGTACGAGCCCGTGGAGCTACGTGAAGATATGACTTATAAGGAGTACCCGGTTTGCATCCTCGATAGAGAAGAAAGGAAGTTGCGAAGTCATAGAATTCCATATGTGAAAGTCCAATGGAGCAACCATACGGTGCAAGAAGCCACTTGGGAGCTCGAGGAGACCATGCGGAGAGAGTATCCGCATTTATTTGAGTTGACAAGTTAAGGTATGCGTAATTTCGCAGACGAAATTATTTTAGGGAGTGGAGAATGTGATATATCGAAACTTCGGTAAATAAATAGCAAACTTTAGTCAAATTGACCAAAGTGTGAGGATGGTACACTTCGAAAAGTCCGAAGGTGTTAAATGATCAAAGGTGCGTAATGGGAGGTCTTCGAGAGCTTAAAGGTCGAAAATCTGCATTCTGCAGGTTTTTCAGCTCTCAGGGACCGGTCTCTGAAGGAGAGATCGGTCCCCGGACGCATGAAAAATGGAAAAGGGAAAAAACCGGCTAAATCCCAGAAATCAGGCTATCGGGAACCGGTCCCTGCTGGAGAGACCGGTCCCCGAGAGACCGGCCCCCCCAAGCCCTGCTGACCGCGGGGAGGAGCTACGGGAACCAGTCCCTGAATGAGAGACCGGCCCCCCCAGCCCGAAAATGTCCAGTCTGGGCAGTGTGAATAGAATGAAAGTTGAGGGGCTTACTTACATTTTTGCACTTTATAGGGCTATGTATGGGAGAAAGAGGGCTCTTTCTCTCATTTTCTCTCCCTCACACCCCTCTCATATCTCTTTCTCTCTCTAAAGGACAAGAGAAAGAAGAAAGAATGAGAAGAAGAAAGAAAGAGAAAGAAGGGAAAAGGAAGGAGAAGTAGAAGAAGACAAAGGTGGAGAAAAAGACCAAGGAGTGGAGCAACTCCTTCTTCTTCCTCTTTGGAGCAAAGAAGGAAAAGCTTTGAGGTAAGCTTTGATCCCTTTCATGGTAAAACCCTAAAATGAGAACCAAAGAACCTATGAATAGTTTTAGTAGGGCCTGTTGGGTATTTCAAGCTTTCTTTTGCTTGTGGATGAGATCAAAACCATGGATTGGGTGTAGGTGGTGAAGCTTAGAGGTAAGCTTCTTCCCCTTTCATGGTAGAACCCAAACTAGAATTTGGATTGAACTAAGAATGGTTTTTATGGAACCTTTAGAGTATTTGAAACTTTCTTATGCTTCCTAATGAGATCAAACCCTAGTTTTGGTATATGTGAAGCTAGGGCACCCAAATTTGGGGCTTTTGCTTGTGAGGATTTCAAAGTAAAATTGACTCTCTAGAAACCTAATTGGGGACCAAACGAACGCGTTGGTGCGCTCGGATTGACGTTACGAAAAGCCTATATAAAGTTATGAGCAAAAAGGCCTAATTTGGCTTCGTTTTGCCGCAGGTGACGAACTAGGAGTTTAAATATCTCAAGAAAATCACCATAGCACCTAAGAAAGCCTACGAGGTGGGTGGTGCTTTCCAAACTTGTTGAAATTTCTTTTATGTCTAATGTGTCACTTCTTGAGCATACTTATGTATATTGTTGCATGCATAGTAGGGTGAATGTGATGATAGTCATGTGAATGTTTGCATTGTGTGAGTTTAAGTGCATCATGATGGTTAAGAACCAATAAAGAATGTGATAACCCTATATGTACATGTATGGTGATAAGAACTTAGCAAGGTTAAAGAATAAGTGACATATGACATGAGGACAATGAAATGTGAGAATGAAAGTTAGAGTTAGCATAAAGATTGACCCAAAGAACACTAGAGTTAGTGTGTGGCATCAAAGAGAACCAATGTGGCATAAAGAACGATAAAGGCTAGAGTTAGCATCAAAGTGGGGCATCAAAGAATACTAGAGTTAATGTATGACATGAATGATAGTAAAGAATGTAAAGAACACTAGAGTTAGTGTATTGACATGGTCGAAGATAAAGAATGCAAAGAACATGAGATTGACACAATGACATTCAACCTTAGAGCTAAGGGTCATTTGTGCATAAATTCCTTAGAGTTAAGGAACAGATTGAACTAAACATCCTTAGAGTTAAGGATTGATCATACTCGCTATAAGTCCTTGCTCGAGGGTGGTCGCTCTCCCTCGGGCGATGCGCTCGGGAGTTTGTCATCACTGGGTTGGTACTGTTCCCCAGAGGACGGTCCTAACGGGAGGAAGCTGAGGGCCCGCGATCATGGATTTTGAGTTGGTGAGTTAATGAGGCGATACCCCCGGGTTAGCCTTGAGATTGAACAAAGAATAAAGAACAAAGAACAAAGATCATGCATTCTTCATGAGTTATATTGAGCATCATTTTTTATCGCATTGTTCAGGCATATTAGTTGCATTTATATAGTTGGTTACTTGTCTGCTTATTCTTTCTATTTATGCCTGAGTTAGACCTAGTGGGAAAATCGGTGAGATTAGAGCCGAACCCACTGGGAACTTCGTTGTAGTTCTCACCCCACTATTTCCACAGAGCAGGGACCGAGCGAGCCGGCGAGCGACCGCAGTAAAGGTATTGCGCCCTAGACAGTGGCCACCCGAGTCGGATTTTCATTTTGTTAGTAGTTTACCATGTATTCATCTTTTGTATTTTGAAGATGTTTATGTATAAAGCGAAGAGAGAAAAGAATGTAATATTTCATTTTGAGCAAATGTGATGTAAAAAGAGATGATGCAAAAAAAGTAAAGCTGAATGCAATGTATATGATCAAAAATGAATCATAGTACTCGTATAGTTGTTTAGCTTCCTTTCGTTCACTCATGGCTATTGCTTACCTCGTGTAAGCCATATTTGTATGTTTCCGCTTGTGCTTTCCCTTTACTTGAAATGTACATGTGATGAGCCTTGGGCGGTCAGGAAAAACTCTGTCCGTTCGGCGTCTATTCGACGTGCCGGGGCCGGGCCAAATTGGTATCGGTCCCGGGGCGTGACAGCTGCCCTCTCCCTGCTACGATTGAGATCAAGCCTACAACCGAGATCTCATCCACCGCATTGATTCTTGAGTTTGAGTCACCGGCAACCTTGCACACACTACCATGCTAGCCAAGGAACCGTGTTGGACCTCATCGTCACACACTCATTGGTCTAGCAGTGAGATCAAGGTAACGCTCCCGAAACAACATTAGTTTCATTAATTTCGCGGTTTTGTTTGGTGAATCTTCTTCGCAGAATGCCACAAAGTAGCCATTGTGCATCGGATCTAGATGGAAGTCCCAGCTTAGATCTTTACTATTTAGAGATGTGCCAGTGGGATATAACGGCCATATTTTGCGAGGTGGATTGCCTCCAAAAATAATTTTGGGCTGGTGCTGCCTGGTACTGAAGTTTGGTGCGAAACAAAAGTTTTCAAACGTTACTAGGCTAGTTTGAGCACACCGCTAGTTGTGGTAATTCGTAGAAGAATGTTGTTGTTCCCTAGTGCCTCTGGTCTTGTTTGTTGCTATAAACCCCTTGGGAACTAATTGGAGCGTGATGCTATCCTGAGCATAAAAAATGGCGAAGTTTTGAAGTTTTGGGTGGATCGCTAGTTATGGATGCACTTGTGGGTGCTTGTATTGTCCTTGTACATATTGGGTATTATTGTTGCACTGCACGAAGGTTTTGAGTGCTAACTAATACCAAAGTGGAGTTAGAATATTGTTTTGGGCCTTTCGGCGAATCTGAACAGAAGAAAATGGTTAGCCAGGCTTATTGCCGTCCGAGACTCCATTGCAGTCACAATATGTTCCTCTTTAACCCCTCGGGGCTAATTGTATGTCTTTTGCTATCTCTGAGCCGTAAATGGCGGGCTTGGGACTTATCAGGTGAAATCTCATTGTAGTATCGAACTGACAATGTTAGGAATTTCTCGAGCCGTTACCGATGATTCCAAGTTTTGGAATCGAATCGAGGGTTTAGGTCCAAAGGTCTCGCTTGAGGCCAAAGAACAAACACCATCCTAGGTGTGTACAACAGTGACTTGAGTTGCAATAGATGTTTAGGTAGCCGAGCAACCTAGATCTTTCTGAGTTCTGCTAGCATACGATTTGGCTGGAGAAAGGAGTCGAGCCCCTGGAAATCCCAACTTGAGTTGTCCAGAGTCGGGTCAGAGCTACCACAAGCTTCGGCGTACGGCAGCAAAGAGCACCGATAGGGGGCGATCGACACTGAGGACCAAAGGTCATCGGGCACGGTTGCCAATGGCAAGAGGCGATAGCGACGACACCGCGACACGTGGGGCCCTACTATGGCAAGTTTCAATGCAACTTCACTTTGGGCGATGTCGGTGGTCGGGGTCATTGGGGATAGTGCTGTAGGTGGTCACTGAAGGTAAGCTTGGGCGTCGGGGGTCTCGCCGTTGCCGAACAAGAACATGCAGCCAGGGCTTTCTTTGATCCTACAGCAAGGTGGTTGTGGGAGATGTAGGGGTTGTGCCAGTGCCAAGAACCGTCGGAGACGCCTAGTTGGACCAGGAAAAGACCAGCAATAGCAGCTACTACTAATGGATCTACTCTGACTTCTTCATATGCAAGATCCAGAGAGCGAGAAATAAAACTTGAGAGAGAGAGAACGACAGGTGATGGTCGAAACTTCGATGGTTGGAGATAGGTGGCCGGCAACTCGAGGATCATGCGAGGATTCTGAGGAAAGAGAGTAGGATTATGGCAGGCAGTGCGAAGGTATGTCGAACCTGCTTATTGTTGAGACTAGTCTGTCAGTATGTTCTACTATTACTTGGATAATTGATTCTGCATGCACTTCTCATTTGTGCACCTCGATACAGGGTTTAAAACAAAGTAGAAGGCTAATGAAAGGAGAAATCATCCTACGAGTGGGTAATGGAGCAAAAGTTGCTGCATTACCCATAGGAACCTATCCTATACTATTACCGTCAGGCATAGTTTTAGAATTAATAAAAGATTGTCTCTATGTTCCTAATGCTAGTAGAAACTTAATTTCTGTTTCCTCATTAGCATTGACTGGTTATAAATTTGTTTCTGAAATAAATACTTGCTCAATTTATTTAAGAAATAAATTAATAGGCTATGGAACAATGATTGACAAATTATATCACTTGCATATGGATGTAAGCATAAATACAGTTGAGCAGAAAGTAAATGCCGTAGGGTCTAAGAGACCTAGAGAAGAGGTAAATCACAAGTATATGTGGCATCTTAGATTAGGTCACATCGGTGAAGATCGGATTAACAAATTGGTTAAAGATGGGCTTTCGAGTTCATTGGCTTTCGAGCCGTATCCAATTTGTGAATCATGTCTTCAATGAAAGATGACCAAATTACCCTTTATTGGACAAGAGGAAAGAGCCACTTAGATACTTGCCTTGGTGCATACTGATGTATGCGGACCATTTGATGTACAAGTCAAGGGAGGTTATGTTTACTTCATCACCTTTACTGACAACTATTCGCGGTATGGGTATGTCTACTCGATGAGACAAAAGTTTGAAGCCTTTGAAAAGTTCAAAGAATTTAGACATGAAGTAGAAAAACAAACCAGAAAGTTTATTAAGATCTTTCGATTAGATCGATGAGGGGAATACTTAAGTTCAGACTTTCTAAATTACCTCAAAGAAAACAGCATCATCTCTCAATGGACTCGTTCGGGCACTCCACAACTTAATGAAGTATCTGAATGGAGAAATCGCCCTTTATTAGATATGGTATGATCCATGATGAGTTTCACAAATTTGCCTATGTTACTTTGGGGGTATGCTCTCCTTACTGCTGCATATATTTTAAACAGAGTGCTTTCTAAATCTGTTTCTATTACTCCTTATGAGATTTGGTTTGGTAGAAAGCCAACTCTTAGTTACCTTAAGATTTGGGGATGTCCGGCTTATGTTAAGAAGCTAAAGACGGACAAATTGGAAGTAAGGTCGGATAAAGGTAGATTCGTTGGTTATCCTAAAGAATCATTGGGATACTATTTCTATTTTCCCTATGATCAAAATATTATTGTGAGTCGGCACGCCTGTTTTCTTGAGAAACAATTTATTCAAGAAGGAGGTAGTGGGAGGAAAATAGAGCTCAATGAGAATGTCTCTGATAAGTAACGAATCCGCAATAATCCATCGGAAATCTCTGTTCAATTGGAACCAACATACACACAACCACTTCGAAGATCTAGTAGAGTCTCCCAACTTCCAGATAGATATTTGGAATTTATCGTAGAAAAGGTACAAGAAATATTTTTAATAGGAGATAAAGATCACAGACATGATCCTACTAGTTATGATGAGGCGATATCAGACGTCAACTTTGAGAGATGGAAGGAAGTTATGTAGTCTGAAATAGACTCTATGTATTCCAACTAGGTTTGGACACTAGTTGATTTACTAGAGGGTATAATACCTATTGGATGTAAATGGATCTTTAAGAGAAAAATTGGTTCAGATGGAAAGGTAGAGACCTATAAAGCAAGGCTCGTAGCAAAAGGTTATAATCAACAAGAAGGTATTGACTATCAAAAGACCTTCTCGCCAGTTGCCATGCTAAAATCCATTCGAACCTTACTCGCTATAGCTGCATATTATGATTATGAAAGATGGCAGATGGATGTGAAAACCACCTTCTTTAATGGATATCTTGAGGAAGATATCTATATGGAATAGCCTCAAGATTTTACCTCCAACAAAGATAATCATATAAGTGTGCAAGCTTCAAAGATCTATATATGGATTAAAACAAGCATATCAAAGTTGGAACACTCGTTTCAATGAGAAAATCAAATCGTTTGATTGCATCAGAAACGAGGAAGAACCATGTGTGTATAAAAAAATTGGGTTAATTACACCGGTAGCCCCCAACCTTCTCA
>NW_017891788.1:0-12743 GCF_001540865.1 Ananas comosus | reverse complement strand
CAACTCCGGAGTGCCGGCTTGTAGGGAGCGACCCTCACAAGCGTGTGCGAATGAGCACAATGGCAGCAAGCAAATCTAGAGCTCAATACGTCTCACTCATCACTTTCCAATTAACATTGTTCTTGCTCTCGATCCTTAGATCGGAATCTCAATATAACAAGTATTGATAACAGCTAGTATCCACTAGATTAATAAACAGTAAACATGCAAGAATAATGCTACTTTACATCTGGCAATATACACATAAGCATAAGCACGTCGTCATTCTCTACGTTAGAGTCAAGAATGTGTCATAAGGATGTCACGTTTTTCTATTTTCTAGAAACATGATAACTTGTCCATTAATCACTCACCCTAAGTACACATGTATATAAAGACTTATGTGCATAAGTGTTCTCTATTTCATAGAGATATCAATTCAATTATATAGACCAACACTATAATCCAGTGACTCATCTCAAGTTCTATAACAATCACGGAATCATACAACGGTATTAAGTCTATAGCACATATAGAACATAGGGAAGCTCCACTTGCTCTGGTTAGGTCAAACCCACCTCGTACTAAGCTCAACTCAGTCACAAGATGTCCCAATACTCAGCCCAACGAGGTCCCAATCCTGCTGAAAACAAGGTAACAAAACCGCGCCGAGCCGATTACTTACAATTCCAATTTCGGCAAAATTCTTAATAGATACAAAGTAGAAGCTTAATTCCTTGTTTTAGTTCAGTTCATTACCTCATGTTGAGTCTTCAAGAGTTCTCACAAGTCAGCTAAAGTCACTCCAAGAGTCGATCGCACTCTCGCTGCGAACAACGTTGAAACGGCATCAAAATCGCTAGATACTAGTAGATATAGTCGGAATCTTGTAAATTCAGTTTTCTCACAGAAATTTCAGCTTACCCTCAGTTGTAACACCTTCCAAACTAGTCTCTCGGGTCACCAACTCAGCCCCAGGTAGTTCGAAAACCTGCTGCGAAGGAACAAATCCAAACTGCATCAATTCGCTCTATTAATCCGCATATAGCTTCAAATTAGAGTTATAACTCACTATTTATCTTCATCAAGTTTTAAAACAACTTTTCTCTGAGCTAAAAGTAGGTAATTTACAATCAAAATAACCTCTCATTACTGCTGTAAACAACTTCTAACTCAGTTGGAAGCAACAAAACTAAAAGGCGTCCAAATTCAATACTAAACCGTAAACTAGAGAGAAATCGAGTCGATTACCTCTCTAGAGCTGGGATTTAGCTTCCCCTGGTAGTAATCTTACAGCAACACAGCAAAACTTCTTCTCCCCACGTACCAACAACTTCCCTTGAGCTCTCCAATCAGCGAGCAACGAGCGCGACGCGGAACCGGCGCAAAACGGCGACTTTTATGTCGAGGGAGAAAATTCTAGAGAGAGAAAGAAGTGGTGAGCTAAAAACCCTATTTCCCCTAAGCTTACAGGTGATAAGCATCCTCAGGGTCGAGCTGGGAGAGATAAGGATGGGTAAATGAAGTGAAATGACCAAAATATCCATGCTGCCACGCAGCTGCAGCTGCTGCTGCTTGCTGTACCGGTACAGCATTAGGCTTGTACCGGTACACCAATGCAAAAATTGCAGATTTCGCAATTGCAAGGCACTTTCTCACTTCTAGCTTTCCAATCACTTTCAAACTTATTTGTAAACATCTTTAAACCCTTTAAAACATGTAGGAAGGTTCCGAACCTCATTCCTCTTACTCGAAGTTCCCCATTTGCTAAAGTCTAGTGTACTACAGTCACCCCTCCTAAAAAGGAGTTTCGTCCGCGAAACGAAAATAGTTACCTCAAATTGTCTTCAGAATAGGTGAGGATAGTGTTCTTGCATTACACTTTCCAATTCCCAAGTTGCTTCGCGTTCATCATGACTGTTCCAAAGCACTTTTACATAAGGGATTTCACGATTTCAAAGTTGTTTCACCTCTCGAGCTAGTATTCTCACTGGATGCTCCTCAAAGCTCAAATCTTCTTGTAAATCCACTGGAATACTTTCTAGTATGTGGGTTGGATCAAAAATATACTTTCGTAGTGTTGATATATGAAACACATTGTGTACTCCTGATAGACTCGGCGGCAAAGCAAGCCGATATGCTACGGGGCCTATCCGCTCCAACACCTCGTAGGGTCCAATGAATCGGGGACTTAACTTTCCTCGAATACCAAATCTCTTAACTCCCTTTGTCGGTGATACTTTCAGAAATACATGATCGCCCACCTGAAATTCCAGTTCTCGCCGACGTTTATCTGCATAACTCTTTTGTCGACTTTCGGTTGTTAGTAGACGTTCTCGCGCAAGTCTAACTTTAGCTTCAGCCTCTTGTAATATATCTGGACCCAAAATCAATCTCTCGCCCACTTCACTCCAATGAAGTGGTGATCTGCACTTTCTACAATATAGGGCTTCAAAAGGTGCCATCTGAATACTTGCGTGATAACTATTGTTATACGCGAATTCTGCCATAGGTAAGAACTGTGGCCAACTACTCTGGTAATCAATCACACAGGCCCTCAACATATCTTCAAGGGTCTGGATGGTACGCTCAGACTGCCCATCACTCTGGGGGTGGAAAGCAGTACTAACATCCAATCGAGTACCCAAAGCTTCCTGTAAACTCCTCCAGAAATGTGAAACAAATCGGGTATCTCGATCAGAAACAATAGAGGTTGGTACTCCATGTAATCGCACAATTTCATCCAGATACACTTGTGCGAGTTTCTCCCCTGACCAAACTGTATGAATTGGGATAAAGTGGGCAGATTTGGTTAATCTATCCACAATTACCCAGATTGCATCATGGCCTGCTTGTGAACGAGGTAATCCAACAATAAAATCCATAGTGATCCTTTCCCACTTCCACACTGGTATGGGTAAACTCTGTAGTTTTCCTGCAGGAAGTCGATGTTCAGCCTTAACCTGCTGACAGGTTAAGCATCTGGCCACAAAATCAGCAACTTCCTTTTTCATTCCAGGCCACCAGTAAGTTGACTTTAGATCTTTATACATTTTCGTGCTCCCAGGGTGTAAAGTATACGGTGCCCGATGTGCTTCTGATAGAATCTCTTCTTTAATATCTGGATTGGTAGGCACACAAATTCTATCATCGAATTTTAACAATCCCTGATCATCCACTCGAAAATCACTAACAGGGTCAGCAATGATTTTTGCTCGAATCTTTTGCAGGAACTCGTCTTGAGTTTGCTTTTCTTTAATTCGATCGATCAGGGTAGGTTGTACTACCAACGTCATAAGTCTCCAAGGCGTATCTGGAGTTACTACTTCCAAATTCAATTGCTCCATTTCCTTTACCAATAGGGGTTGCATAGTTATTGACATCGCCAAATTTTCCGTCGATTTTCGACTTAAAGCATCTGCTACGACATTAGCTTTTCCTGGATGATAAAGGATAGTCAAATCATAGTCCTTGAGCAACTCCAACCATCTACGTTGTCTCAAGTTTAATTCTTTCTGCGTAAATAGATACTTTAAGCTTTTATGATCAGTATAGACTTCACAACGCTCGCCGTAGAGGTAGTGGCGCCAAAGCTTTAAAGCAAATACTACAGCGGCTAACTCAAGATCATGTGTAGGGTAGTTCTTCTCATAATCTTTCAATTGACGAGATGCATAAGCAATTACTCTGCCGTTCTGCATTAGAACACACCCTAATCCATTCAGCGACGCATCACTGTAAATCACATAATACGCTCCAGTGACAGGCAGTGCTAAAATCGGGGCGGTCGTCAACCGTTCCTTCAACTCCTGAAAGCTTCTTTCACAAGCTTCATTCCACAGAAATTTAGCTCCTTTATGTGTGAGTCGAGTGAGAGGAGTGGACATCTTCGCAAATCCTTCTACAAATCTTCGGTAGTATCCTGCCAATCCAAGGAAACTCCGAATTTCAGTGACACTGGTCGGTCTAGGCCAATCCTTAATTGCTTCAATCTTCTTTGGGTCCACAGCTATCCCAGTTTCTGAAATCACATGGCCCAGAAATGCCACTTCTTGAAGCCAAAATTCGCATTTCTTTAGCTTGGCAAATAGTTTCTTTTCTCGAAATACTTGTAACACTACTCTCAAATGGTCTTCATGCTCCTTGTCACTTCGAGAATATATCAAGATATCATCAATGAACACAACCACAAACCTATCCAGATAGGGTTTAAAGACACGGTTCATTAAATCCATAAAGGCTGCTTGGGCATTAGTCAATCCAAACGGCATGACTGTAAATTCATAATGCCCATACCGTGTCCTAAAAGCAGTCTTGGAGACTTCTTCAGGCTTGATCTTAAGCTGATGATAACCTGATTGCAAATCAATCTTAGAGTATACTTTCGATCCTTGCAGCTGATCGAATAAGTCATCAATTCTGGGCAATGGATATTTATTCTTGATTGTGACTTTGTTGATTTCTCGGTAATCCACGCACAACCGAAGAGATCCATCTTTCTTCTTGACAAATAACACCGGTGCTCCCCAAGGAGATACACTCGGTCGAATGAAACCCTTATCCAATAAATCCTGCAACTGTGCCTTCAGCTCTTTCAACTCAGCGGGTGCCATCCTATAGGGTGCTTTCGAGATAGGAGTTGTCCCAGGGACAAGATCAATCACAAATTCAACTTCTCTATCAGGTGGCATACCGGCAACTCAGCTGGAAACACATCCCCAAACTCTCGCACAACTGGAATATCGTCAATCTTGACGGCCCCTCCGTCACTCACAGAAATGCTAGCCAAATAGGCTACACAGCCTCTCCGAATTAACTGTCGTGCTCGCGAAGAGCTAATAGTCATTGCGAACAATGAACTCTGACACTCCTTATAAACAAACTCTTGCTGACCCGGTTCCCTAAAGGTCACCGTTCTGTTCGTGCAATCAATAGTGGCATAGTACTGAGTCAACCAATCCATACCCAATACTACATCAAACTCCCCCAGTTTGTGTAGTGCCAAAAGATCCACTGGCATAATCCAGTCGCCTACCCGAACAGGGCAGCGAGGGCAAAACTCACGAACATCTAGGGTATGGTCAGGTACAATCACTCGTCCTAGACGCATAGTAGGTGCTAAAGGAATGCTATGCAACTCGGCGAACTGCCGATCAATAAAAGAATGCGAAGCACCAGCATCAAATAATGCACGAACACGAATATCATAAAGCATAATTATACCTGCTACGACCTCCTGTGCTGCTGCGGCGCCCTCGGTCTGGGCGGCATACATCCGCCAACTCGAACCCTGCTGTGAACTCTCTGACTGCCGCTGTCCCGGTGGTCGTCTGTACTGCGAGGGTGCTGATGGGGTCCCCTGGCTCGGAGCTGAAGATGCAGGTGCAGAAGCTGACGAGGGTGCAGGCAAAGAACCTCTCGGGCACTCTGAGCGAAAGTGGCCCTCCTGACCACAAAGAAAGCACCTGCCCCCACGTTGTGGACACTGTGGTAGAAAGTGAGGCCCACCACAAATGACACAACGTGGCTGTCGACGGCGCTCGGGTGCTCCACGGGGTGATGAAGAACCTCGGCCTCTCGACTGGCCCGGCTGGCCCCTCGGATATTTCGGTGGTCTCCTGAAAGGTTGCTGACCACTGCTCTCTGCTGTTGGCCTCTTTCCCTTGTTTCTATCCACAACGTCTCTTTCTTTCATAATCTCCGCCCCTTTCTCAACGATCAGGGCCCGGTTCACTACATCCCGGTAAGTAGAGAGGTTTGACGCCTGGACCAATCTGAAAATCGAAGGTCGCAAACCCACCTCAAAGATACGAGCCTTGTCCTCATCATCTCGAACTACAAAAGGAACGCAGTGCAGTAATCAAGAGAACTCTCGCTCGTACTCTGCTACTGTCCTGTCCCCCTGCCTCAGGTTTCTCAAATCCCTTTCCATCTGTCTCTTTACACTCTGAGGAAAGTAAGTAGTCAACAACAATTCCTTGAATCTGTTCCACGTAATAGCGGACAGATCAGTACGGGGATCCTCACGAATGTCCACCCACCACCTGTAAGCCTCGCCATCAAGGTGGTGCGTCGCAAACCAAACTCGATATCGCTCCTCGACGAATGTATCATAGAATAGCTTCTCCATGTGCATTAACCATTTCTCGACCACCCAGTGATCTGCTTTCTCCCCATCAAAAATACGGGGGGTGCAACGACGGAATTCATTCAATTGTTCCATCATCCGCTCTCGTTCTTCAGCCCCCACCATCTCTGGTAACACTGTCCCTGATGCTGCTACAGATACTGGTGGTGGTACTACTGTCTCCTGTCGGGTCTCTGCCCTCGGAGCTACTGGGGGCGTGTCAAGTACAGATGACTGTGCTCTCACTGTCGCATCCCTGCCCGATACTGTAGGTATAGGATCCGGAATCCCTCTGTCAGTCGTCTGTTGCAGTAGTAAATCCTCTAACCTCTTCATCCTGTCCTCTTGCCGACGCGCTGCATCCATCTACTGTCGCGCGGCCGCAGCCTGCAGAGCAACCAAATCTGTCAGTTTCGCGAGCTGATCCTGCAACTCATGGATCCCACTAGATCCCGAAGTAGCAGAAGTCCCCACTTCCTCTGCATCTGCCGCCTCAGCTGCCCCGGCGGCTTGCGAACGAGTCAACGGCATCTTAAGCTGCAGCACAAAAACAAACATAAGTCAATAAACCCTATACTACAGAACCCTCATTGAGGATATAAACCAGCTAATGAAGCGAAAGTAATGAAATGTAACGCGTACTAACTTCCGATGTCACGTTGTCGGCCGCCAACGTGACCCTCTGCAAAGTTAGTACTTGCACATCCCAATCAAACTCCTACTATTCGGAGTTTATAAGTACCCAATCAAAGCACTTTCGCTAACAACAACCTCGACTAGACATCGTCTCTCACGAGCCTATCCTTATAGTCCAACCAGCCTAAGGTTTGCTAGGTCTACTAAGACTCAACCCTAGGCTCTGATACCACTATAATCTGTCACGCCCGAGTACCAGCGGAAGCATAACCGGTACGTGCACAGACCCGCCATACACCTGCAGTATATAAGGCGTCTACGAAGAAAGCAAATCGATAGGAAATAAAACAGAGAGAGAGTCCTATCCTGATATCAGAGCAATGTACAAGTCGATATACTATCAGTAAAAGAACAAAGAGTATACAATCCAAAATCTCAACAAAAGGAGAATAAGTAAGAACTATAACATCTGGATCTACAACTCGTATACAACACAGGGTACACAAAACATCTGTACAAAGGTGGTCACTCTATACAATGGACATCACCCTCGGCCGTAGCCCGAGTAGCAAGGTGATCGACTAGCACGCTCCTAGCAAAGTCTAGCTAGACGCGACTCCCTTGCCACGATCCCTAGCCTCTCCTGTAGATGGCTCTGAAAAAACAACCATAAAAAGGGCGTGAGAACTATTAACAATAGTTTCCAGTGGGTAAGCCGCCAGCCTCGGCGAATTACACCACTAGGCTCATGATGTACTGCAAGTAAGTAAAAGCGATAAGTGCATGATATAGAAATATGCAATGCTAACCAGTAACAGGCATGTATTCAACATGTAAACATGATTTCTGCAGTAGTGAATCAACTGAATAATAGAAGTATCGCAACTACTATAAACATAAACATAAACATAAACATACCCATAGAAGTGTAAGTACTACTGTACACTACAACTGATACTCATTCATTACTATCATTATCATTTTCACTTTCATTTTCATTTACTAGGACCTACTCAAGGTAGTCCAGCTTGTGCCGCGCCTAATGGCCCCATGGTAGTATACACTCCCCACGGCAATCCACTTCGGCACCCAATCCCGCACGGGCGAGCAACTGTCGCGTAGGTCAACTCCGGAGTGCCGGCTTGTAGGGAGCGACCCTCACAAGCGTGTGCGAATGAGCACAATGGCAGCAAGCAAATCTAGAGCTCAATACGTCTCACTCATCACTTTCCAATTGACATTGTTCTTGCTCTCGATCCTTAGATCGGAATCTCAATATAACAAGTATTGATAACAGCTAGTATCCACTAGATTAATAAACAGTAAACATGCAAGAATAATGCTACTTTACATCTGGCAATATACACATAAGCATAAGCACGTCGTCATTTTCTACGTTAGAGTCAAGAATGTGTCATAAGGATGTCACGTTTTTCTATTTTCTAGAAACATGATAACTTGTCCATTAATCACTCACCCTAAGTACACATGTATATAAAGACTTATGTGCATAAGTGTTCTCTATTTCATAGAGATATCAATTCAATTATATAGACCAACACTATAATCCAGTGACTCATCTCAAGTTCTATAACAATCACGGAATCATACAACGGTATTAAGTCTATAGCACCTATAGAACATAGGGAAGCTCCACTTGCTCTGGTTAGGTCAAACCCACCTCGTACTAAGCTCAACTCAGTCACAAGATGTCCCAATACTCAGCCCAACGAGGTCCCAATCCTGCTGAAAACAAGGTAACAAAACCGCGCCGAGCCGATCACTTACAATTCCAATTTCGGCAAAATTCTTAATAGATACAAAGTGGAAGCTTAATTCCTTGTTTTAGTTCAGTTCATTACCTCAAGTTGAGTCTTCAAGAGTTCTCACAAGTCAGCTAAAGTCACTCCAAGAGTCGATCGCATTCTCGCTGCGAACAACGTCGAAACGGCATCAAAATCGCTAGATACTAGTAGATATAGTCGGAATCTTGTAAATTCAGTTTTCTCACAGAAATTTCAGCTTACCCTCAGTTGTAACACCTTCCAAACTAGTCTCCCGGGTCACCAACTCAGCCCCAGGTAGTTCGAAAACCTGCTGCGAAGGAACAAATCCAAACTGCATCAATTCGCTCTATTAATCCGCATATAGCTTCAAATTAGAGTTATAACTCACTATTTATCTTCATCAAGTTTTAAAACAACTTTTCTCTGAGCTAAAAGTAGGTAATTTACAATCAAAATAACCTCTCATTACTGCTGTAAACAACTTCTAACTCAGTTGGAAGCAACAAAACTAAAAGGCGTCCAAATTCAATACTAAACCGTAAACTAGAGAGAAATCGAGTCGATTACCTCTCTAGAGCTGGGATTTAGCTTCCCCTGGTAGTAATCTTACAGCAACACAGCAAAACTTCTTCTCCCCATGTACCAACAACTTCCCTTGAGCTCTCCAATCAGCGAGCAACGAGCGCGACGCGGAACCGGCGCAAAACGGCGACTTTTATGTCGAGGGAGAAAATTCTAGAGAGAGAAAGAAGTGGTGAGCTAAAAACCCTATTTCCCCTAAGCTTACAGGTGATAAGCATCCTCAGGGTCGAGCTGGGAGAGATAAGGATGGATAAATGAAGTGAAATGACCAAAATATCCATGCTGCCACGCAGCTGCTGCTGCTGCTGCTTGCTGTACCGGTACAGCATTAGGCTTGTACCGGTATACCAATGCAAAAATTGTAGATTTCGCAATTGCAAGGCACTTTCTCACATCTAGCTTTCCAATCACTTTCAAACTTATTTGTAAACATCTTTAAACCCTTTAAAACATGTAGGAAGGTTCCGAACCTCATTCCTCTTACTCGAAGTTCCCCATTTGCTAAAGTCTAGTGTACTACAGGTGGTAAGCGTCAGCGTACTTCAACTCAGCACCGTGTCGAGCCGCCAGTTGAGGATGTCGGGAGTGAATATGCTCCTGATGAAGAATCAGAGACTGAGTCGACGGATTGGGAAGCACTCTCTCCGGAAGTGTTGTCGACGAAGAAGAAAGGGAAGGAAAAGGTAGTTACAGAAAAGGAGAAAGGGCAGAGCAAGGCCAAAGGCAAAGGACCTGAAAAATTGACATACTCTTGTAGTAAAAAGAAGACTGGAGGTATTGACATTCGTGAACCTACTGCTGATTTACCTCGCCGCAGTACTCAGGAAGGCAATGTTGATCCAAAGAGACGATCTATGTATTCTTCAAAGAATTGTATTGGTGAGCGCCACGTTGGGGTCCAGAACTTGATTGTGCACGTTCCTGGTCTTCAAGCTTTGTTCGAGAACGGGGGTCTTTACGAGATTAGCGACTTTCCCGAACAAACTGGCTATTGTTTGGAATTAATTCGGGAATTCTATATGAGAGCGGGATATCTGGAGGATTCCGATGGTGGACCGTTTATATTTAAGACCTCTGTGCGTGGCATCGAGTTGACTATTACGCCTGAAACTATTGCTTCTGTTCTTGGAATGCAGGCTCGGACTGATGGTGTTGAATACTTGCATGCTAGTTTTGATGCGGTTCGCGACTGGGGTCTGGTTATGAATGGAGTATGTTTGCCCAACGTTGAACCAAACGGGATTTATGTGATGTCAAAGGAGTTGAAGATCAAGTATCGTTTCTTGAATTTTGTGGTCTGCTACAATATAATGCCGTTGGCTAACACAAAGGTGGTGCGTTGGGATCGCATGCTTTATATGTATTTGGTGGGTAAGCCGACTGTGGTTCGTGATAGGAAGATCAACCTTAATGTTCCATTTTTGGTATGGCGTCGCATGGCTAAAGACATCAAGACTTCTAGTTAGTCAGAGAGATTGCCCTATCCATTACTCATTATGCGGGTTTTGAGGATGTTTGATGTTGACACGAGATGTTCATCTTATGAACATAGTTTGGGTGTGATTAGTGAAACTACATTCATCAAGTCTTCTGTGCAACTTCAGTCACAACGCTCTCCTCCACAACGTTCATCTCAACAGCGTTCTACTCCGCCTCCCGGTCCTTCTCGTCCTTCGGCAGAGGAGTCTGAGGAAGAAATGTCCGTCTCTTCTGTTTATCGGGAACAATAGCGGTTATCTCTAGAGCAAGAACGAATCTCAGGGGAACTTCGACGGATTTCTGAGGATCAAGCTCGCATGGTTGCAGAGCAGGAGCGTCTCACTCGGCAAGTGAGCAAGCTTCGTCGTCTGATGAGAGCTATCTTTGACAAACTGGGGTGTTGTAGTGCGGATCTTCCTGCGCCTGGTGCTGATTCCGACTGAGGACCGATTTGGCGTTCCCTTCTTTTGGTTGTTTTGGCGTTTTCTTGACAAAAAGGGGGAGAATGTTGGATTATGATGCTTAGATGATGATGATGATTAGGATGTGTTTTATTTGCTTAGGATGTGTTTTATTTGCTTTATGTGCTTGATGAACTTTGCTTGAACTAACTTTGCTTGAACTTTGCTTAGGATGTAACTATGCTTTTGGACTCTTGACTTGAATTCATTGCGAATTTTGATGAAGTGTGTGGAGATTGTTTTGCAGGGTATTTCAAGACTTCGAGACTCTATGTCGTGTCCTAAGTCATAGAGTTTGTATTAGGATGAGAAAAATATAATTTTGTTATTTTATTTTTATTGGATCGATCATGCAGAAGGTTGTTGTTTGGTGATTGCAATAACCTTCTTATTTTTGTTTGGGGATAAGCATTGTAAATTCTTTTTGTATTTTGTCACGAAATCGCCAAAGGAGGAGATTGTTAAGGATTTTATAAGTTGGCGAATTTCGTGAAGTATTGAAAAATGTTTAGAAGACTTGGTTTTTATTTTTGAGAGTCAAAACTAAAGTTTTCAAAAATTCTCAGGGGTCAGGGACCGGTCCTTGATCAGAGGGACCGGACCCATCAAGCTTCTCTGCGTAGAAGTTTTGGGAGACCGGTCTCTGATTGTGAGGACCGGTTCTCGTACATGGTTTTTCAATGTTACGCAGCGAGGGACCGGTCTCTGAATCGAGGACCGGTCCCCGTACGCTTGTTTTCACAGCTACGCAGCGAAGGACCGGACCTCACCTTGAAGGACCGGTCCCCCAAGGACCGGTCTCCTCGAGAGGACCGGACCTTGAGACCGTCATCTGTTTTTAAAATTGAGTTTTTAGAATCTTAGTCTATCTAGAAGTCTTCTAAACCTATAAATATGATATGAGGATCTCCATATGACGTGTGTTGAGCGAGATAATCTTTTAGAAACCCTAACGGCTTGATTTGAGTTTTTGATCCATGTTTCTCAATATCAAGTTTTAGATCACCGTTTTGATTCTTCAGTTTTTGATTCAAACCTTCTTTAAGGATCAAATTGGTGATGTTTTGATTTGGATTTCTCCTCATATCATATGTGCTTTCAAAGAGTTTAAATCACCACAAATTGTTAAATCTCTACGAGCTCTTCGGATGCGGACGTACGCGTGTCTCCACTGCGTGAAGACCGTGGATTTCGGTAGGCCCAGTGTTTACGTGGAGTCGACTTGCGGTTCCCCTCAGGAACTTTGCCAGTGATGATCCGTTGGGGGATTTCAAACGATCAGAGGCACTGGCAAAGATGTTCTACAAACCGGACCTCGGCTATTTTCGTCTTGACTATTATTTTGATAAAACAATCAGAGATTGCTACTCTACAATTTTGTTTCTATAGATGACGTTATTCTTTACGTGTGATTTCGTCCCACACCATGGGTTTTCTAATCCGGTTGAAGTTCGCCACTTAGTCTCCGGTGTGTCCTATTATATTATTATTCCAGCATTCTTACTTTTAAATTTGCAATCAGAATTTCGAGAATTGTTTGCCGTTTACATTTCAATTAACACCTAGTTACAAGGATCCCCCTCTAGGCTGTCTTTTACCTTTTAGATATTAGGATCACATATCTTAACATCAGGTAGCAAGCATAGGAGATTTAAGGTTCGTTGAGACGTAGGACTTGTGACTTGCGCGCAG
>NW_017891787.1:0-12765 GCF_001540865.1 Ananas comosus | reverse complement strand
CATGAGATTAATGAACAAGTAAATGAGGTTAATGAACGAGTGAATAGCTTCACCTTTGGACATGATAACAGGTTAGTTGCTTACCTATTTCATTGTACATGCATTCATATATATTTATGATTGGGCATAGTAGAGTAGCTTTACTCCTGTCATTTACCGCTTTCCTTATCTATCTATCTATCGATTATCTACTTGTGCCCGACTTGGACCTAGTGGGGAGATCGGCGGAGTCGGCGGCCGAACCCACTGGGAACTAAGGAAGTTAGTTCTCACCCCCATTTTACTACAGGGCCGAGCGCGAGTTCACACGGCGAGGATCGCGGTAAGGGATTAGCGCCCTAGTTGCATTAGTCTACTTTCCTATTTCTGCATTAGAGTCACCTTTTATGCTTTGAGAGTAGATGATGTATAGGATGTGAGATATTCTGGGATGAATGTAAGCTTTATACTATGTTTTGGAAGTTCAATGTATAATCAAATTGTATTATAAAGGCTGAATGGATGTATTAGATAGATGCTCTCTCTTTATCATTACTTGTATGTTCTATACTTGTATCTTGGCACTGGTTGTGCTCTCGTTGTAGTTATCGATTGTGTATGTATTCAAGTTATTTTCCTGGGAACTTGTTGTACACAATCTCGTTGTTAGCCTTGGGCGGACAGGGGAGGTGCTGTCCGTCCGGCGTCTGTTCGACGCGCCCGGGCCGAACCAAATTGGTAGCGGTCGCGGGGCGTGACACTTTTCCTTCCACTTCTTCTTCTTGGACTTTTCCTTCCACTTCTTCTTCTTTTCCTTCCTTTCTTTCTTCTCCTTCTTCTTCTCCTTTTTTTTTTTCTAGAGAGAGAGAAAAGGAGTGTGAGATGGAGAGAGAGCAAATGAGAAGGGAAGAGGGGTCCCCAAGCCTTCATATAGGCTATTTTGCAATTAGCCCCCTCATCTTTTCATCTTTAGAACCAGCACTCTCTGGGCATTTTCGCAGTGAGGGACCGGTCCCAGCTCGGGGAGACCGGTCCCCGAAGGCTGCCATTTCGAGACGAGGGGTTTTCGCGTTTGGGAACCGGTCCTTGCCTGAGAGACCGGTCCCCGGGAGACCGGTCCTTGTCCGAGAGACCGGTTCCCGAAAGTTGGATTCTCGGGACTTAGCCAAATTTCGGCTATTATCGCTGGGCTGACGTTCGGGAACTGGTCCCTGCCTGCCAGGGACCGGTCTCATTAGAGACCTCCGCAGCCCAGCCTGATGGGACCGGTCCCTCCCTGCCAGGGACCGGTCCCCGAGAGCATTTCTGCTCCAGTGCAAGTTTTGCACTGGTGCTCTCGTGGACCTTTCCTTAATGTACTTTATGCATTATAATCACCTTCGGACTTTCCGAAGCCTACGCACTCGACGAATAGTCGATTCTAATCGAAGTCTAATCCTCGAGTTTCGAGAATTCACTTCCTTGCACTCTATGGGCGGAAGTATTTGTCACGCCCCGAGACCCGGCCTAGGCCCGCCCGGTGCATGTTCAGACCCGCCATATGCCTACACATATAAGGCATCTACAACAATAGTGAATAAATGAACAATAAATAGAGTGTATCTAAAGATATCAGAGCAAGTATACAACTAGGTTCTAACAACAGGTAGAAACAAGAAAAACTAAACCACCACGGCAAAACGTAAAATAATACATCATTGTCTGCCACCACGAATAACGCACCTCGCACGGTCGATGGAATTTTCGGGCCGTGGGGTAGTATTCATGATTCAGATTGATATTTATATGTATGTGGTTATCAGGTTTTGCGGGTCCATGGCTTCCAATAGATGCAAGCATCTATTGTTAATTACCCCATTGAGATTGGGGCACCTTCGATTAAGAGACCTCTATAGATTGGATGAGATGGATCGTATCTCGGTTTATTGAATCCTAAGTATATGTATTATGATTCAGTTGGATTTGAGGTTGATTAGGCCCTAAGTATATGTGTTAAGACCTGATCGATATTAAACTCTATGTATTAGAGTCTAATTGGTTCATGAGATATGGGTATGAGATCTGGGTATTGGTTCATGGGATTTGGGTATTGGTTTATGAGATTTGGGTATTGGTTCATAGGATATGGGTATTAGATTGGATGTATGGTTCATGGGATTTGGTCCATGAGGTTTGGGTTTTGGTTCATGGGATATGGTCTATGAGGTTTGGGTTGGTTCATGGAATTTGGTCTATGAGATTTGGTTGGTTCATGGGATTTGGTCCATGAGATTTGGTTTATGGTTCATGGGATTTGGTCCATGAGGTTTGATTATGGTTCATGGGATTTGGTCCATGAGGTTTGGTTGTGGCTCATGGGATTTGGTCCATGAGGTTTAGTTTTGGTTCATGGGATTTGGTCCATGAGATTTGGTTTTGGTTCATAGGATTTGGTCCATGAGATTTGATTATGGTTCATTGGATTTGGTCCATGAGATTTGGTTTTGGTTCATGGGATTTGGTCCATGAGATTTGGTTTTGGTTCATAGGATTTGGTCCATGAGATTTGATTATGGTTCATTGGATTTGGTCCATGAGATTTGGTTTTGGTTCGTGGGATTTGGTCCATGAACTTGGTTTTGGCTCATAGGATTTGGTCCATGAACTTGGTTTTGGCTCATAGGATTTGGTCCATGAACTTGGTTTTGGCTCATAGGATTTGGTCCATGAGATTTGGTTTTGACTCATGGGATTTGGTCTATGAGGTTTGGTTTTGATTCATGAGATTTGGTCCATGAACTTGGTTTTGGTTCATGAGATTTGGTCCATGAGGTTTAGTTGTGGTTCATGGGATTTGGTCCATGAGGTTTGGTTGTGGCTCATGGGATTTGGTCCATGAGGTTTAGTTTTGGTTCATGGGATTTGGTCCATGAGATTTGGTTTTGGTTCATGAGATTTGGTCCATGAGGTTTGATTTTGGTTCATGGGATATGGTCCATGAGGTTTAGTTGTGGCTCATGGGATTTGGTCCATGAGGTTTGGTTATGGTTCATAGGATTTGGTCCATGAATTTGGTTTTGGTTCATGGGATTTGGTCCATGAGATTTGGTTATGGTTCATGGGATTTGGTCCATGAGGTTTGGTTTTGGTTCATGGGATTTGGTCTATGAGGTTTGGCTTTGGTTCATGGAATTTGGTCCATGAGATTTGGTTTTGGTTCAGGTTGGGTTTGAATTTGATTTGGGTTTGGGTTTTGGTTTTATGTGTGGACTTGGTTTAGGTTTGGATTTATTTGGGTTCAAGTTTGGGTTTATTTGGGTTTTGGGTTTAGGTTTATTTGGGTTTTGGGTTTGGGTTTATTTGTGGGTTTATTTTGTGGACTTGGTTTGGATTGGTTTGGGTTTATTTGTAGATTTGGTTTGGGTTCTTATGTGGACTTGGTTTGGGTTAGGTTTGGGTTTGATTTGATATAGGTTTGTAGGCGAACGTGACTCGGATTTGGATTCGTATGTGAACTTGATTTTCTTTTTAATTCTATTTCGTGTTCGAGGCAATCCTCTTTTGATTTTGCAATTTGATTCGGATCCGAAGAAATTTCCGTTCGATTCTACAATTTGGATTTAATTTTTTAATTTGATTTGGGGTTCGAAGAAACGAAAAATCAAAGATTCCCCTCCCCTCTTCTGGCGATACTTCCCCGGCGATGCTGTAGATGTCGTCGGCGAAGTTGTTGACGGTGGCATGGATCTGTTCGGCCGTTGGATTTGATTTGACATTTTCGAAGAAATATTGAAGGGTCCGAAGAAATGAGAAATCAAAGATTCCCTGTAATACACTGGACTTTCGCAAATTGCGGAGTTCGAGTGTGTGGAATGATGTGTGGATCAATCCTACAGGTTCTAAAAGGTTAGAACAAGTTTTTGGATAAGTTAGAGGATGTTTGGAATGCTAAAAGTGAGAAAGTGCATTGAACTGGCGAAAATCAGCATTTTCTGCTTGCTGTACCGGTACAGCCATCACCTTGTACCGGTACAAGTTGGCAGATTCGTGGCAGCAAGGTTAGTTTGGTAATTTCACATTGGATACCTACCTATTTGATCCCAGCACGACTCTGGGACTTCAGTGGAGTGTGCTGGAGCTCAGAGAAAGGTTCTCCCACCTTCTTCTCTCTCTCTCTCTCTAGGGTTTTTCTCTCTCTACAAAGAAGTCGCCGATTTCGCTCGTTTTCGTCGTCGCGCCCGTTCTTCGCTGGTTGCGAGCGTCGCAGCGCCTTTGTGGACGTGTGAGAGAGTATTTTGGGAAGCTTTTCGCAGCCCTAAACCAGTAGTTCACTGGTTGGAGGCCTGAGGAGGTAATCGACTCGATCTTTCCATTATTAGTGTTCTATTGTTGTTTTGAGTGTTGATTTTGAGGTTGTTGCTTTCATTGGACTTAAGCTGAGAATTCAACTATTAAAGATGAGCTAATTGGATGTTAAGTAACCCTCTTAGACCAGGGATAAGCTATGTGAAAGCGTAATTGGAATCATTAGCCATTTATGAAGCTAAAGTGGAATGAAATGCAATTGTTGAGCGAATTGATACAAATTGGAACCTTTTTCTTCGCAGCAGGTCTTTGAGCTTTGTTGAGCTGAATTTGTATTCTTAGAAGTTGGTTTGGAAGGTGTTCTAACCAAGGGTAAGCAGGAATTTCAGTTAGAAATTTACTCTAGCGAGAATTCGATTGTTATAGCTTATAATCGACTTTATTGACGCCGTTTCGATATTGCTCGCAGCGAGAGGGTAATTGACCCTTGGACCGTCTTCGACTAGCATTGGAGGGCCTTTTGGAAGCTTAACTTGAGGTATTTATTGAGCCTAAACAGGGAACTCAACTTCCACATTTTATTAATTGAGAACTTTGCCGAATGGGAGTCTTATGTAATCGCTTCGATGCGACTTTCGTGCTTCGTTTTGCAGCAGGGCTGAGGCCTAGTGGAGTTGATTTCGGAACCCTCGTAAGCTGATTTGAGCTTAGTACGAGGTGGGTCGGACCTAACCAGAGCAATTGGAGCTCCCCTATGTTCTATATGTATCTATAGAATAGAATAATCGCATAGGTGCATTGAGTGCATTTCTGATTGCTAGGGAATTGGAACCATATCCTCGTGATGTGTGATGCTTAAGTAGAATGACATCTCTATAAAGTAGAGAACATAATTACATGAAAGCATTTCTTTATATTCAATTTAGTTGAATGGCTTATGAACAAGTGTAGGATACACTTTAAAGTAGAGAACAATGACATTCTCTTGACTCTAATGTAGAGAACTATGACATGCTCATGACATGTTGATAGCGCCATACTAGTGGAAAGACTATCATGCCATGTGATTTAGCTTTTCCTTTGCATGTTTACAATCTAGTGGATACTAGCTCTTGTTACTATTTGTGTATTGAAATTCCGATCAGAGGATCGAGAGTAAGAACTTTGCAATGAAAATATGAAAATTGGGACATGTGGACAATGGACTTTGCTTGCTTGCCATCGTGCTCATTCACACACGCTTGTGAGGGTAGCTCCCTACAAGCCGGCACTCCGGAGTTGGCCTACACGATAGTTGCTCGCCCGTGCGGGATTGGGTGCCGAAGTGGATTGCCGTGGGGAGTGTATACTACCACGGGGCCATTAGGCGCGGCGCAAGCTGGACTACCTTGGGTAGGTCCCTGTGATTGAACGGATAGTACTCAATGAAAAAGGACAGTAATGAATGCTTATTAATTAAAGTGTACAGTAGTCACTTTCATGTTCGTGCTTATATTCATGTCTATGTTCATGATTACAAAAATTGCCATATCCCTATTATGCAAATGATTCATTACTGTAGAATGCTATTACATGTAGATTACATGCTCATTACTTGTTAGCATCATGCTTATAAATCATGCAATTATCGTTTTTGCTTTCAATTATTACATCATGAGCCTAGTGGTGTAATTCGCCGAGGCTGGCGGCTTACCCACTGGGAACTATTGTTAATAGTTCTCACGCCCTTTTGGTGGTTGTTTTTTTCAGAGCTATCTACAGGAGAGGCTAGGGATCGTGGCAAGGGAGTCGCGCCTAGCTAGGCACTACTAGGAGCGTGCTAGTCGATCACCTTGTTACTCGGGCTACGGCCGAGGGTGATGTCCATTGTATAGAGTGACCACCGTTGTACAGATGTTTTTGTATACCCTGTGTTGTATATGGTTGTTGATCCGAATGTTATAGTTCGTACTTCTTCTCCTTTTGCTGAGATTTTGGATTGTATTCTCTTTGTTCTTTTACTGATAGTATATCGACTTGTACATTGCTCTGATATCAGGATAGGATTCTCTCTTGTTTACTTCCTATCGACTTGTTTTCTTTGTAGACGCCTTATATACTGCAGGTGTATGGCGGGTCTGTGCACGTGCCGGATATGCTTTCGCTGGTACCCGGGCGTGACAGATTATAGTGGTATCAGAGCCTAGGGTTGAGTCTTAGTAGACCTAGCAAACCTTAGGCTGGTTGGACTATAAGGATAGGCTCGTGAGAGACGATGTCTAGTCGAGGTTGTTGTTAGCGAAAGTACTTTGATTGGGTACTTCTAAACTCCGAATAGTAGGAGTTTGATCGGGATGTGCAATTACTAACTTTGCAGAGGGTCACGTTGGCGGCCGACAACGTGACATCGGAAGTTAGTATGCGTTACCTCTCATTGCTTTCGCTTAATTAGCTGGTTTATATCCTCAATGAGGGTTAAATAGTATAGGGTTTATTGACCTATGTTTGTTTTTGTGCTGCAGTTTAAGATGCCGTTGACTCGTTCGCAAGCCGCCGGGGCAGCTGAGGCGGCGGATGCAGAGGAAGTGGGGACTTCTGTTACTTCGGGATCTAGTGGGATCCATGAGTTGCAGGATCAGCTGGCGAAGCTGACAGATTTGGTTGCTCAGCAGGCTGCGGCAGCACGACAGCAGATGGATGCTGCGCGTCGACAGGAGGACAGGATGAAGAGGTTAGAGGATCTGTTACTGCGGCAGACGACCGACAGAGAGATTCCAGATTCTGTACCTACAGCACCACAGAGGGGTACGACTGCGAGAGCACAGTCACCTGTACTTGACACACCCCCAGTAGCTCCGAGGGCAGAGATCCGACAGGAGACAGTAGTACCACCATCAGTACCTGTAGCAGCATCAGGGACAGTGTTACCCGAGATGGTGGGGGTTGAGGAGCGAGAGCGGATGATGGAACAACTGAATGAATTCCGTCGCTGCAACCCTCGTGTCTTTGACGGGGAGAAAGCAGACCACTGGGTGGTCGAGAAATGGCTGATCCACATAGAAAAACTATTTTATGATACATTCGTCGAGGAGCGATATCGAGTTTGGTTTGCGACACACCACCTTGATGGCGAGGGTTACAGGTGGTGGGTAGATATCCGTGAGGATCCTCGTGCTGATTTGTCCGCTATCACCTGGGCGAGGTTCAAGAACTTACTATTGACTACTTACTTTCCGCAGAGTGTAAAGAGACAGATGGAAAGGGATCTGAGAAGCTTGAGACAGGGGGACAGGACAGTGGCTGAGTACGACCGAGAGTTCTCCCGATTACTGCACTGTGTTCCTTTTGTAGTTCGAGATGATGAGGACAAGGCTCGTATTTTTTAGGTAGGTTTGCGACCTGCGATTTTCAGATTGGTCCAGGCGTCAAACCTCTCCACTTATCGGGATGTCGTGAACCGGGCCTTGATTGTTGAGAAGGGGGCAGAAATCATAAAGGAAAGAGATGTTGTGGATCGAAGCAAAGGCAAGAGACCAGCAACTGAGAGCAGTGGTCAGCAGTCCTTTCGGAGACCGCCAAAGTATCCGAGGGGCCAGTCAGGTCAGTCGAGGGGTCGAGGTTCTTCAGCGCCCCGTGGAGCACCCGAGGGTCGACGACCGCCGCGTTGTGTTATCTGTGGTGGGCCTCACGTACCGCCACAGTGTCCACAGCGTGGGGGCAGGTGCTTTCTTTGCGGCCAGGAGGGCCACTTTCGTTCAGAGTGCCCGAGAGGTTCTTTGCCTGCACCCTCGTCAGCTTCTGTACCTTCATCTTCAGCTCCGAGCCAGGGGACCCCGACAGCGCCTTATCAGTCTAGGCGACCACCAGGACAGCGGCAGTCGGAGAGTTCGCAGCAGGGTTTGAGTGGGCGGATGTATGCCGCCCAGACCGAGGGCGCTGCAGCAGCACAGGAGGTCGTAGCAGGTATTATTATGCTTTATGATATTCGTGTTCGTGCATTATTTAATACTGGTGCTTCGCATTCTTTTATTGATCGGCAGTTCGCCGAGTTGCATAGCATTCCTTTAGCACCCACCTTGCATCTGGGACGAGTGATTGTACCTGACCATACCCTAGATGTTCGTGAGTTTTGCCCTCGCTACCCAGTTAGGGTAGGCGACTGGATTATGCCAGTGGATTTATTGGCACTACACAAACTAGGTGAGTTTGATGTAGTATTGGGTATGGATTGGTTGACACAGTATTATGCCACCATAGATTGCACGAACAGAACGGTAACCTTTAGAGAACCGGGTCAGCAAGAGTTTGTTTATAAGGGGTGTCAGAGTTCATTGTTCGCAATGACCATTAGCTCGTCGCGAGCACGACAGTTGATCCGGAGGGGTTGTGTAGCCTACTTGGCTAGTATTTCTGTAAGTGACGGAGAAGCCGTCAAGATTGATGATATTCCGGTTGTGCGAGAGTTCAGGGATGTGTTTCCAGCTGAATTGCCGGGTATGCCGCCTGACAGGGAAGTTGAGTTTGTGATTGATCTTGTCCCTGGGACTACCCCTATTTCTAAAGCGCCCTATAGGATGGCACCCGCTGAATTGAAAGAGCTGAAGGCACAGTTACAAGATCTTTTAGATAAAGGATTTATTCGACCAAGTGTGTCTCCTTGGGGAGCACCGGTGTTGTTTGTTAAGAAGAAAGATGGATCTCTTCGATTGTGTGTGGATTATCGAGAAATCAACAAAGTCACAATCAAGAACAAATATCCATTGCCTAGAATTGATGACTTATTCGATCAGTTGCAAAGATCGAAAGTATACTCCAAAATCGATTTGCAATCAGGCTATCATCAGCTCAAGATTAAGCCTGAAGATGTTTCTAAGACTGCTTTTAGAACACGGTATGGGCATTATGAATTTACAGTCATGCCGTTTGGATTGACTAATGCCCCAGCAGCCTTTATGGATTTAATGAACCGTGTCTTTAAACCCTATCTGGATAGGTTTGTGGTCGTGTTTATCGATGATATCTTGATATATTCTCGAAGTGACAAGGAACATGAAGACCATTTGAGAGTGGTGTTACAAGTACTTCGAGAAAAGGAACTATTTGCCAAGTTAAAGAAATGCGAATTTTGGCTTCAAGAAGTGGCATTTCTGGGCCATGTGATTTCTGAAACTGGGATAGCTGTGGATCCCAAGAAGATTGAAGCGATTAAAGATTGGCCTAGGCCGACCAGTGTCACTGAAATTCGGAGTTTCCTTGGGTTGGCAGGATACTACCGAAGATTTGTAGAAGGATTTGCGAAAATGTCTACTCCTCTCACTCGACTCACACATAAAGGAGCTAAATTTCTGTGGAACGAAGCCTGTGAAAGAAGCTTTCAGGAGCTAAAGGAACGGTTGACTACCGCCCCGATTCTGGCTTTGCCTGTTACTGGAGTGGATTATGTGATTTACAGTGATGTATCACTGAATGGATTAGGGTGTGTTCTAATGCAGAATGGCAGAGTAATTGCTTATGCTTCTCGCCAATTGAAGGATTATGAAAAGAACTACCCTACACATGATCTTGAGTTAGCAGCGGTGGTATTTGCTTTAAAGCTTTGGCGCCATTACCTCTACGGCGAGCGTTGCGAAGTTTATACAGATCATAAAAGCTTAAAGTATCTATTTACACAGAAGGAATTAAACTTGAGGCAACGTAGATGGTTGGAATTACTCAAGGATTATGATTTGACCATCCTCTATCATCCGGGAAAAGCGAATGTCGTAGCAGATGCTTTAAGTCGAAAATCGACAGAAAATTTGGCAATGTCGATAACACTGCAACCACTATTGGTAAAGGAAATGGAACAATTAAATTTGGAAGTTGTAGCTCCTGATACGCCTTGGAGACTTATGTCATTAGTGGTGCAGCCTACCCTGATCGATCGAATTAAAGAAAAACAAACTCAAGATGAATTCCTGCAGAAGATTCGAGATAAGAGCACTGTTGATCATGATAGTGATTTTCGAGTTGATGATCAGGGATTGTTGAAATTCAGTGATAGGCTCTGTGTACCGGCAGATTCTGGTATTAAAGAAGAGATTCTAGTAGAAGCACATCGTGCGCTGTATACTGTACACCCTGGGAGTACAAAAATGTATAAAGATCTGAAGTCAATTTACTGGTGGCCTGGAATGAAAAAGGAAGTTGCGGATTACGTGGCTAGGTGCTTAACTTGTCAGCAGGTTAAAGCTGAACATCGACTTCCTGCGGGGAAACTTCAGAGCTTACCCATACCAGTGTGGAAGTGGGAGAGGATCACTATGGATTTCATTGTTGGATTACCTCGCTCGCAGGCAGGACATGATGCAATTTGGGTGATTGTGGATAGATTGACTAAATCTGCCCACTTTATTCCGATTCATACAGTGTGGTCGGGGGAAAGACTCGCACAAGTGTATCTTGATGAAATTGTGCGATTACACGGAGTACCTGCTTCGATTGTTTCAGATCGAGACACCCGATTCGTTTCACATTTCTGGAAGAGTTTACAGGAGGCCATGGGTACTCGATTGGATTTTAGTACTGCTTTCCACCCCCAGAGTGATGGGCAGTCCGAGCGTACCATCCAGACCCTTGAGGATATGTTGCGGGCCTGTGTGATTGACTACCAGGGCAGTTGGCCACAGTTTTTACCGATGGCTGAATTTGCTTATAACAATAGCTATCACGCAAGTATTCAGATGGCACATTTCGAAGCCCTTTATGGTAGAAAGTGCAGATCACCACTTCATTTGAGTGAAGTGGGTGAGAGATTGGTATTGGGTCCAGATGTACTGCAAGAAGCTGAAGCTAAAGTTCGACTGGCACGAGAACGTCTACTGACAGCTCAAAGTCGACAAAAGAGCTATGCGGATAAACGTTGGCGAGAACTGGAATTTCAAGTTGGCGATCATGTATTCCTAAAGGTTTTTCCGACGAAAGGAGTTAAGAGATTCGGTATTCGAGGGAAGTTAAGTCCCCGATTCATTGGACCCTACGAGGTGTTGGAACGAATAGGCCCCGTAGCTTATCGGCTTGCCTTGCCGCCGAGTCTCGCAGGAGTACATAATGTATTTCATGTATCCACACTACGGAAATATGTTTTTGATCCAACTCACATATTGGAGAGTACTCCAGTGGATTTACAAGAAGATTTGAACTTCGAGGATCATCCAGTGAGGATACTAGCTCGAGAAGTAAAACGGCTTCGAAATCGCGAAATACCCTACGTGCAGATCCTTTGGAGTAATCACAATGAACGAGAAGCCACTTGGGAACTGGAGAGTGCAATGCAAGAGTATTATCCCTATCTATTCTCGATAGAATCGTGAGGTAAGTGTTTACAAGTTTCGCGGACGAAACTTCTTTTAGGAGGGGTGAATGTAATACACTGGACTTTCGCAAATTGCGGAGTTCGAGTGTGTGGAATGATGTGTGGATCAATCCTACAGGTTCTAAAAGGTTAGAACAAGTTTTTGGATAAGTTAGAGGATGTTTGGAATGCTAAAAGTGAGAAAGTGCATTGAACTGGCGAAAATCAGCATTTTCTGCTTGCTGTACCGGTACAGCCATCACCTTGTACCGGTACAAGTTGGCAGATTCGTGGCAGCAAGGTTAGTTTGGTAATTTCACATTGGATACCTACCTATTTGATCCCAGCACGACTCTGGGACTTCAGTGGAGTGTGCTGGAGCTCAGAGAAAGGTTCTCCCACCTTCTTCTCTCTCTCTCTCTAGGGTTTTTCTCTCTCTACAAAGAAGTCGTCGATTTCGCTCGTTTTCGTCGTCGCGCGCGTTCTTCGCTGGTTGCGAGCGTCGCAGCGCCTTTGTGGACGTGTGAGAGAGTATTTTGGAAGGCTTTTCGCAACCCTAAACCAGTAGTTCACTGGTTGGAGGCCTGAGGAGGTAATCGACTCGATCTTTCCATTATTAGTGTTATATTGTTGTTTTGAGTGTTGATTTTGAGGTTGTTGCTTTCATTGGACTTAAGCTGAGAATTCAACTATTAAAGATGAGCTAATTGGATGTTAAGTAACCCTCTTAGACCAGGGATAAGCTATGTGAAAGCGTAATTGGAATCATTAGCCATTTATGAAGCTAAAGTGGAATGAAATGCAATTGTTGAGCGAATTGATACAAATTGGAACCTTTTTCTTCGCAGCAGGTCTTTGAGCTTTGTTGAGCTGAATTTGTATTCTTAGAAGTTGGTTTGGAAGGTGTTCTAACCAAGGGTAAGCAGGAATTTCAGTTAGAAATTTACTCTCGTAAGAATTCGATTGTTATAGCTTATAATCGACTTTATTGACGCCGTTTCGATATTGCTCGCAGCGAGAGGGTAATTGACCCTTGGACCGTCTTCGACTAGCATTGGAGGGCCTTTTGGAAGCTTAACTTGAGGTATTTATTGAGCCTAAACAGGGAACTCAACTTCCACATTTTATTAATTGAGAACTTTGCCGAATGGGAGTCTTATGTAATCGCTTCGATGCGACTTTCGTGCTTC
>NW_017891786.1:0-12792 GCF_001540865.1 Ananas comosus | reverse complement strand
ATATTCTATCATTTTCGCAAGGTTAAACGGAGTTGTCCAACGTGTTTAGGGCACCCCCAATTAGGTTTCTACGGGGTCAATTTGTCCCCGAACAATCCTAGGGCAAAAGCCCCAAATTCATGCCCTAATATTGCCATTTAGGGTTTTCCCCATGAATCGATCCCAACCCTAAGCAAAGAATAGCATAGGATCCTCTAAGAAGCATCCTAGCAAGGTTTCTAGACCTTTGGTACCAACCCTAGGGCTCCAAACACCACTTCCAAGGATTCACCATGAGAGCACCTTGAGCTCTCATAGGTACCATGGTATTCATGGCTCAAAAGAGCCCCTAAGCCTCTAAGGAGCACAAAGCTCCCATTTCCTAAACCAAAATCCAAACCCTAGGCTCATTTCTACCAAAAACTCACCTTAGCCCTAGCTCCTCCAAGTCCTTCTTGTAGGAGAGCTTGTAGAACCCTCCCAAGCCTCCAAATCCTCCTCCTCTTCACTTCTTCTTCTTCTTCTCCAAGCCCTAGAGCAAGAGTTCTAGAGAGAGAAAGAGGGGAAATGGGAGAGAAGGGTGAAAATGGCTGTGGAAGAGAGGGGTGAGTCATATATAGTGTTGTAACAATTGCACTTAGGCCCCTCCATTTGTTTCCTCTTGAATTGCCCAGACTGGGCTTTTTTCGCCTTCGGGGACCGGTCTCCCCGACCAGGGACCAGTTCCCGAACGGGGGTTTTCCAGGACTTAGCCAAATTTTCGAGTTTTCGGCTGTTGAGCAGCGAGGGACCGGTCTGCCCGTCAGGGACCGATCTCCCGAGGACCGGTCTCACCGTCAGGGACCGGTTGCCTCAGGACTTCCTGGCAGGCTACGCATACGGGGACCGGTCTCTCCTTCAGGGACCGGTCCCCGAGAGCACAAAATCTGGGACTTAGCCAGATTTTCAGATTACTCTCTCGAGTCCCTTATAGCTTCATTTATGGACTCTAATGTGCTTAGGGTCCACTCAAACTCGTTCAATTCCGCGTTCCGCTTATTTTGACGGAACTCGGCACGATTTACGAGGGATGTGGTATGTTACATTCTCCACCCCTAAATTCAGTTTCGTTCGCGAAACTACTAAGGTTGAAATTTAAATTTCATACCTCACTTCGGATCCTCGAAGAGGTGAGGATAACGCTCCCTCATTTCGCTCTCGAGCTCCCACGTTTCTTCCCGGTCATCGTGCTCGCACCAATGAATCTTGACATACGGGATTTCGCGGTTCCGAAGCTTTCGTACCTCCCGATCGACAATATACGCCGGGAACTCCTCATAAGTCATATCTTCTTGAAGTTCTGTCGGTATATACGAGAGAATATGATCCGGGTCGTACACATACTTGCGGAATTGAGATACATGGAATACATCATGTACTCCCGCAAGTCTCGGTGGTAATGCCAACTTGTAGGCCACCGCACCAACTCGTTCCAAAATCTCAAAGGGTCCGACATAGCGGGGACTCAACTTCCCGCGAACACCAAACCGCTTAACTCCTCGCATCGGCGATACTTTTAGAAATACGCGGTCTCCCACTGCGAACTCAATGTCCTTTCACCGCTTGTCGACGTAACTCTTGTGCCGTGATTGCGCCATCACCAACCTTTGTCGGGCAAGGCGTACTTTCTCCTCCGCCTCCCGCACCACTTCTGGGCCAAGAATCATTTTCTCTCCCACATCTCTCCAGTGTATCGGCGAGCGACATTTCCTTCCATATAGAGCCTCGAATGGCGTCATCGCAATACTTTCTTGATAGCTATTATTATATGCGAATTCCGCCATCGGTAAATGATCATGCCATCCGCCCTTGTAATCAAGCACACACGCTCGAAGCATGTCCTCAAGTATTTGGATTGTCCTTTCCGATTGACCGTCACTTTGAGGATGAAATACTGTACTAAAATCGAGCCGCGTGCCTAACGCGTCTTGTAAGCTCTTCCAAAAATGAGATGTGAACCTAGGGTCTCGATCCGATACGATAGATACCGGAACCCCATGAAGTCTCACCACCTCGTCGATATAGACTTGGGCTAACTTGTCTCCCGACCAAGTAGTGTGGATCGGCAAAAAGTGCGCCGATTTTGTTAACCGGTCCACAACTACCCATATCGCGTCGTGTCCGCCTTGCGACCTAGGCAGACCTGTCACAAAGTCCATTGCAACATTCTCCCATTTCCACATGGGTATTGGTAGACTCTGCAACTTGCCCGCTGGAAATCGACGTTCCGCCTTCACTTGTTGGCACGTGAGGCATTGCGCCACGAACTCCCCTATATCTCTCTTCATGCCCGGCCACCAATAATGCAATTTCAAGTCTTGGTACATCTTAGTGCCACCCGGGTGTATGCTATAGGGAGATTGGTGCGCTTCTTGCATAATCGCTCTCCGAAGGTCGTTGTCCTTGGGCACGCACCAACGATCCCGATATCGTAGTGCGCCGTCGGTTCCAATGCCATAATCATCGGCACTACCGCTTTCAACCTTGCCGCGCAGCTTTTGGAGAAACTCATCCGACGCTTGTAGTTCTTTAATTTTCCCCAACAAGGTTGGTTGCACAACTAAGGTGGCAAGTGTTGCCGGCACTCCCGGTGCCACGATTTCTAGTCCCAACCGTTGCATCTCCTTCTGCAACGCCGGTTGAGGTGTAATCTCCGCCGCCAAATTTTCCGCCGACTTTCTGCTTAGAGCATCGGCCACGACGTTCGTTGTGAGGAAGTGAATTCTCGAAATACGAGGATTTGACTTCATCCCGAATCGACCAAGGGTCGTGTTGGTGCACTTTGGAAAAATCAAAGATATTAAAATCACCAAAAGTGCATTGGAAATGAGTCCACGAGAGCAAATAGTGCGAAATCTGCACTGGAGCAAAACTGCTCTCGGGGACCGGTCCCTGGCAGGGAGAGACCGGTCCCATCGGCTGGTGTTGCGGGGGGTTGCTTGAGGCAACCGGTCCCTGGCAGTGAGGGACCGGTTCCCGAACGCGATCCCAGCGCGAAAAGCCAAAAATTGGCTAAGTCCTGAAGTCCCAGCTCTCGGGAACCGGTCTCTCAGGAAGGAACCGGTCTCCCGAGGACCGGTCTCTCTAGGAGAGACCGGTACCCGAACGCGTGACTCAAGCTGAAGCTCTCGGGGACCGGTCCCAAGTCGGGGAGACCGGTCCCTCCGCGCGCAGAACGCCCAGTAAGGGCAGTGCGCAGAGTGAACAGGTGAGGGGCTTACTTGGATATTGTTACAATATGAGGCATGGGGGACCCCCTCTCTCTCCCTCAGCCCTCATTTCCCTCTCTCCCTCACACATTCTCTTGTTCTCTCTCTCTAGAAAAGAAGGAGAAAAGAAGAAGAAGAAGAAGAAAGGAGAAGGAAAGAAGGAAGAAAAGGAAGGAGAAGAAGAAGGAGATCAACAAAAGGAAGCTTTTGGACTTCTCCTTCATCCTCTCTTCTCTCTTTTAAGCCAACCTAGAGGTAAGCTTTTAACCCTAGCTTGGGAAATTTAGGGTTTTGGGTTTTAGCTCTTTGGATGGGATCAAATGGATCCCTAGCACCATGAATGGAAGGATTAGAGTTAGAATCTAGGGTTTTGAGATGGGTTTAGCTTGATGCTAACCCTAGGGCACCAAAAATGGGGTTTTTGGGAAAATAGAGGATTGATCTCATTTGAAGCCTTGTAAACCTAATTGCTAGGTAACGAAACGCGAGGGCGAAGTCGGAATTTCGATTCGTCGAGCGGGTCGAGAGCTATCGGCCGAATAAGGCCGATTGAGCATCATTTGGACCAAAAAGACCGAGGCTTCGTCGTAAAGGACGCCGAGGCGCATTTCTAGAGCCTCCTTATACACAAAAGGTGGGGGGTGTCATCCCGAAGCATCCGGGTTTCTTTTTATGTCTAAGTTATATATATGTTGATCATATTGCATTATAGGATTAGTAGATGTATATTTCCTTTCCCTTGCATGCTTCTTAGTAGTGTAACGATGAGTCGAACACGTGGACTAGGGTAGCATGAGGATTGGGTCATGTGACATGGAAATCCTATAATGGCATAAAGAGCTGAACTTGGACATATGATAGCCTAGTAGAGAGGCATTGAACTAGTGTAGTAGAGACACTAAACTTGAACGAGTGACATGTCAATTAGTAGAAAACTTACTACAATGATCGAATGAGTGGCATCGAATCTAGCGTAGTAAATTTGACATGAACCTAAGGATAGTAGAAGTCCCAACATTGATTATATATCATGATTGTGCAGCAGAGGCATATTGACCCTAGTAGACAGGGTATCCTCTTGTGAGGATTGGATCATACTCACTAGTCTGTTTTTGCTTGTCGGTGGTCGCTCCACCGAGGCACGAGTCTCCGGAGTACTTCACTAGGGGCAGACGTAGTTGTCCCGCAGACGGTCTCGGTGTGCGAGTGCAGTTTCTCCTCACCTATGAGATTGAGAGTGAGTCGAGGGTTCAACCTTCGGGTTAACCAAGTGAATTGGGTAGGAAACACGAAATGCATAGTAGACTTGCATTATTACCTTGAGTAGACATAGTATATGTTGTAGTTTACATTACTATGCACCCTTATATACTCATGACATGATACTAGCATGATAGTAGTTGTTGCATGCATTATTATCATTGGTGGCATGATAGAGTTGTTGCAGTTTATCTTTGTATATCTATCTATCTCTCTATCTGTGCCAGCTTAGACCTAGTGGGAAAACCGGCGGCGTCGGCGGCCGAACCCACTGGGAACTATATTTTTATAGTTCTCACCCCGTGTGGTTTTGGGGTACAGGTACACACAGAGGCGAGTCAAGCGAGGACCGCGGCAAGGGCATAACGCCCTAAGTGAGTTTAGTTGGTAGCTTTTCCTTTATGCATTAGAGTACCCTCGTGTACTAGATCATGTTTTGGATAGTTATGGGAAGGCTACTTATATTTTGGATCAAAACATGTATTTACGTTTTGGAAGATGAAAATGTAATATATTCAAATGATGTAAATGTTGAATGATCGTGATAGCTAGACTATCTCTCTTTATACACTTGTATATTACTTGTGGTTCTTGCTCTTAGATGTATTGCACTTGTGTGCATTGTGTTTGATCATGTATGTTGTTTAAGCAAATTCCTGGGTGCTTAATTGTGCATGATCTGGTTGCTTAGCCTGGGGCGGACAGGAGAGGTCCTGTTCGTTCGGCGTCTGTTCGACGCGCCCGAATCGGACCAAATTGGTAGCGGCTTCGGGGCGTGACATTCGCTCTCCCGGGGTGGTAGAGAATCGTGACGTCATAATCTTTAAGCAATTCTAACCACCGCCGCTGTCGCAAGTTCAGCTCCTTCTGGGTGAACAAATATTTGAGACTCTTATGATCAGTGTAAATCTCACAATGTTCCCCATACAAGTAATGCCTCCACAGTTTCAGCGCGAATATAACCGCCGCTAGCTCAAGGTCGTGAGTCGGGTAGTTCTTTTCATAACTCTTCAGTTGGCGCGAAGCATAAGTTATGACTCGGCCGTTTTGCATCAAAACACACCCGAGACCGATGTATGAGGAATCACTGTATACGACATAATTTTCTCCCGGCGTCGGCAAAGCAAGCACCGGAGTAGATGTCAATCTTGTCTTTAGCTCTTCGAAGCTCCGCTCACACTCGGGGCTCCAAACAAACTTCACCCTTTTGTGCGTAAGGCGCGTTAGTGGAGTCGTTATCTTGGCAAACCCCTCCATGAACCGCCGATAATAGCCCGCAAGTCCAAGAAAGCTACGAATTTCCGCTACACTCGTCGGGCGAGCCAATTGTCATGCCCCGGGGTCCCCTTTTTGTTTGAAACACAGCGGAAAAGCGTTTAAATTTTTTTTTTTTGAAAACCTGACCCCAGAGTATGCCAGATCCGCCACAAATACAGGGAATCCACTGTTCACACGGACAAAGTCTCCCCTATATTTGCACGGCGTCACACAAGTACAAAAGTACAAACAGTATACAACCACAGCTAAATGAATATACAGATAGCTATACATTCATACATTCACCATTCACACCGTAGTTTTACATTCGATGTTTAAACAAAAGTCCACGAAAAAACTTTTGAAAACTGTTCCATAAGCGAAAACTTTTATCTTTTATAAAAGCTACCACGAGGGGTAGAAAACTTTTTATTTTACCAAATCCAGAAATCCTTTTATTACATTCATGAAAGTCCACATATTCCAATGTAATAAAAATACTGAACCATATAAACTGACTAAGCTATAACAACAGAATAGTAGGGATAAAACTAAACCGATAACCTGGGTCGGAAGCTCTATCGACCGCTACGAACGTACCTCACGTCTCGTCCCAAAACTCAACGCCTGCAATACCTGAAAAATGGTGGGGGAGGTGAGAACATGTAAACATGTCTCCCCTCCCAGTGGGTACCGCAAGCCGACGAGGGCGAGGAGTACTCACCGGATCAGGAAGATAAACAATAGCATATGGGTAAGTGAAATACAGTAGCAACGATAATGACGAATGAGATATAGATATGAGAGAACAACTACCGCTACTGTAAATAGAACGAAAAGCATACATACAGGGATATCAAACTATAGTAGCAAGACAAGTGTAAAGAAGGAACTACAAGTATACATGCAACAACCGCTACTATAACTATATGCGTCAACCGGACAGTAGTCCAAAAGTACCCAATCTAAACCGCCGTGTCGGTCTAAGGACCTCAGGCAAAAGCCACTACCTGCTCACACCTGGCATGTAACCCTAGCACAGAGAGAACACCGCTGGGCTCACGGGTCGGATGTACGACCACTTTTCCGAAAAAGAACACCCTCCTGCGGGGGATCAACCTGCTGGTGTACGTGAAATGCACTCGAGCTGTGGCGATCAATGCAGATATGATCAATAGCCAACCATCGGCAATCAGCCGACAATCACCGCCCCTCGGGGCTAACCGACCGTGTAGGTCATCAAGTAACAACGTGAACCGACCAAGATAGGTCAATATACGGAAAGTAACGAACGACCAAACAGGTCACCGATGCAAACAGGAGAACCGACCAACCAGGTCACAAGTATAGTATATACGAATGCCATCTACTCTACCCCTATACAGGATACTACACATAGAACAACCAGGCAGAGTAAATAAAGATAGTATGTAGATACTGCTCAATGTCAACTAAAGGTACGAACGCAAGAACCGACCGATAGGTCACAGGAGTGTATTCGATATAGTCCAGAACTACCGTCAGCACCAGCTGACAATCCTACCCCTCAGGGTACACCGACCTCAAAGGTCATCGACGACGGGACTCATGAAGCTGACTGACTAGGTCACAAACATACAAACAGTGGAACTGAGTAAACTATAATCATCCGTCGGTGCTAACCGACAATCCCACCCCTTAGGGTATACCGACCTCAAGGGTCATCGAACGAAGTACGAGAACCAACCAACCAGGTCAACGGATACGAAATGCAACAACCAACCAACTAGATCAACAGATATGCATATATAAAGAGAACTGCTCTACTCCTACTCGGTATACAAAGCATACAAACAGCGAGTAGTGTTTAATGCATAAACAAGGGTGCAAGGCTCAATATACTATGGATAGTAACAACAGAAGAGTAAGGATAAGAAACCATCACCAAGCGTGCACCACTGTACCGACGTCGGATCGAAGTACCCACCTGTACAAATGCTGCGCCTGTCTCCTGACTGCAAAAGGACGTCAACCGGACCTAAGGAAGGTCCACCGGGTTAGTGTCTAACCCACAGCTAATAACCACTAGATCCACAACCTACAAGCAAACCCATGGAGATCGGTTTCCCAAACCGATCGCCGTAATACGCCGGAAGTCCCGTAATCGCACGGGGACTCCGCCGGGAGCCACGAACTGTCCCGGAACATACCGACTCGAGCTACGAGTCACCTGCTGCCGCTAAACATAAATAATCGTGCATCATGGCAGCGAACACAACTCCTCGTGTCGAAATAATTATCGTCGGATAATCGTTTCGATTCGGGTTCCCGGAAGTGTCTAATTCGACACCGGAACCCACCGTCGCTCACCCGTCATTTCCGAACTCTCGAAATGACGCAAGTGACCAGCCAACAAGGCTCAGCGACTACGCAAAAGCTCACGAAGCACCGTCGGAATAATTCCGAATCGAACCCGCGTTCCGTCGGCGGATTTCGCCGAAAAACGCACCGGAAATGCATTTTCGATCTTCGCAAGGGTTTGGGGCCTTGGACAATCAGTCCAGAGGTTATCCTCAACCAACACTTGCTGCCAACAACAGCTACGACGAACCAAAATGCATAAAAGCCCTCCTGAATACCTGAAATCGCATTATTTCATGCGATTTCGGCGCTTTTATGGTCCGACAACACAAACCAGAGGTCAAACAGCCAAGACGAGACTCCCGCTGACTGGTCTCGGCATGCCGGAGGCCGTGCTCACCTTTCGGAGCACTGCCGGCCACTGTGGCACGCGCACGGGCGATGCAAAATTAGTGAAACAGCGCGCACAGTAGGAAAAGCATGCTTATCTCGCTAACCAGGGGCTCGTTGACCCTAAGTGAGGAGAGCACTGTGATCAGGACTGACTGACGATCACCGTGCTCACCTCCGGAGGCATCGGAACAGCCTCAGGTCGCCGGAACAGTGAGTAGAACAGGAAACATTGCGCAGAAAGGCTGAAAATAAGCTTACCGGCCAGGGGAGAGCTAGGGTTGGCCGCCGATGGCTGGACGGCGGGCGGCCCGGCCAGGGGAGGGCGCGGCTGGTCGGTGGAGTCCGGGGAACCTGCTGGCCGGCGGCGGGAGGCGGCCAGTTGCGCGGCGGAGGAGATCAACTCGATCTCTTGCTCTCGGGTTCAAAGCTTCCCGGCGGCGTGGCGGCGGTCGGAGGAGGTCGGGGCGGCGACGGTACGTCGGCGGAGGTCGAGGAGGAGGTGGTGCTCCTGATGGTGGGCGGCGGCGGCCCTCGAAGGCCGTACTGGTCCAAGTAGGGCCCGCACGCGCTTGGGACGGCCGCAGAGAGCTCGGGTGGCGGTCGGCGGCGTGCGGGGACGGCGGGGAGGCGCACGCGAGGTCGCCGGAGGGCGGCGCGGCCGATAGGGAGCGGTGGCGGCGCGCGGATGCAAAGATGACCCACGCTCGGCTTGGGTGCATGCAGGTGGCCGTAGAGAGCTGGGGCGGCTCCGGCGGCGTGCGCAGGGATGACGGCGGCGTCGAGGGGAGTCGCCGAATGTAAGGGAAGTGAATTCTCGAAACCCGAGGATTTGACTTCGTCAAGGATCGACTAGTTGTCGAGCGTGCGAGCTTCGAAAAGTCCGAAGGTGATCACAATGCATAAGGTGCATTGAGGAGGTGTCCGCGAGAGCACCAGTGCAAAAGCTGCACTGGAGTAGAATTGCTCTCGGGGACCGGTCCCTGGCGGAGAGGGACCGGTCCCATCGGGCTGGGCTGGCGAGGATCCTTGGTGCAACCGGTCCCTGGCGGACAAGGACCGGTTCCCGAACGTTGGTCCAGCGAGAGAAGCCGAAATTTGGCTAAGTCCCGAAAGTGTTGCTCTCGGGAACCGGTCTCTCGGACAAGGACCGGTCTCCCGGGGACCGGTCTATCAGGCAAGGACCGGTTCCCGAACGCGAAATCCCCTCTGCCCTTTTGAGCAGCTCTCGGGGACCGGTCTCTCAGGAGCTGGGACCGGTCTCTCACTGCGAAAATGCACAGTGAGGGCTGATTGAGAAATTGAAAAGTTGAGGGGCTAAAATGCAAATGGCTTATATTAGGGTTGGGGGACCCCTTTCACTCCCTCAGATGCTTCTCCCTCTCTCACTCTCACGTTCTCTCTCTCTCTCTAGAAGAAGGAGGAGAAGGAGAAGAAGAAGAAGGAGAGGAAGGAAAGGAAGAGGAAAAAGAAGGAGAAGACTAAGAAGAAGAAAAAGATCATCTTCTTCTCTCCCTCTTCAAGCTTGGAGCTTGGTGTTGAGGTAAACCTCAAACCCTTTAATGGTGGATTTTGGAAGCTAGGGTTTTATAGCTTGGAATTGGTTCGAATGGAACCTATTGGGGCTAGAGAGGTAGTTCGAGCTCGCAATCGAAGCTCGCACCGCAGATTTTCTCGCTGTTGCTGTTCTAGGGCACGGTTTTGGATATCGGGAAATCTAGGGTTTTGATCTCGATTAATGGGTCCTAAACCTAATTGCTAGGTCCCTGAACGCGTCGGCGAAGACGGTTCGTCGATCCGTCAAGCGGGTGCAAAGTTGGAGCCAAGGTGACCCCCGGAGCTTCGTTTTCGCCCGGCGGTCTAGCGAGGCGTCGAAAAATCGGCGAATTACAATCGAGGAGTCGCGGCATCACCACGAGGTGGGGGAGTGCCATCCCGAAGCAGTCGGGCTGCCTTTTATGTCTGAGTTCTCTTACCGTCTATTTGCATATTGTGATATAGCATTATAGGGTGTTAAATGCAATTGTACCTATCCTTGCATGCTAGTGATAGTGTGAATCTATGATTACATGATTATGAACCTAGTATGCATGAGTTGAGCATTGAGAGACAGTTAACCCTATATCTGATGATTATATGAATAAAGAACCAGAACGAGTGGCATCTAGTTAACAATGAACCAGAACGAGTGGCACCTAAATGACCTTGAACTTGCAAATCTTAGTGTAGTCGGAAACACTAGGAGATTGAATAGATGAACACCAATGGAGTGTGACACCAGTGTTAGTGTTTAGGGTGTTCCCAGTACATGAGATTTGATTGAGCTCACTTAGCCTGTCTGCATCTGTGGAGGTAGCTCCTCACAGGTAGTGCACTCCGGAGTCTAGCACGCGAGGGGGCCAGTGTAGATGCCCTTGGACCAGTGTAGTGTCCGCAGGCGGTCTCGGGGATGGTGAAAAGCTAGCCACCTCCCTAAGAGATTGATACATGTGAGATTGTGAGCGAGCTTCGTGTTCGCCGAGAGATTGGGTAATCAGTTGAATGACCTTGTCGTTGAACATGGTAGTATGATAGCCAGCCTTCTTACTATGGGTTCCATGCATGCATTTCACTAGATTGAGGCATTGATAGATTATAGTTGTTCATTACCGTTACTGCTTTCAGTTATATATATATATATCTATCTATCTGCATATCTATCTGTGCCTGCTTATGACCTAGTGGGGAGATCGGCGGAGTCGGCGGCCGAACCCACTGGGAACTATTCGTAGTTCTCACTCCACCATGTTGCAGGTCCGAGCTCGAGCGTCCCCGGCGAGGATCGCGGCAAGGGGCTGGCGCCTGAGCATTTTTGGTAGCTTACTTCCTATGCTTAGATCACCGTATCTATTTTGAGAGTAGACTGATGTATAGGGTGAGGTTTGAGTGAATTGTATTATATACTTGTTGTACAGGTTGGAAAGAATGTAAAAGAATGGATAGTTGTTAAATAATGAGTTTATAATTAAGTACATCTCTTTTATCACTTGTAAGCTTACATGTGTTGCTTGCCCTTGTTTGATTAGACTGTTGTGCTCTCGTAATGTTTGTGGTTAGTTGATTGTGTATGTCGCCAAGTTGTTTCCTGGGAACTTGTGTACACAATCTAGTCGTGGAGCCTTGGGCGAACAGAGGAAACTCTGTTCGTTTCGGCGGTCCGTTCGCCAGTGCCGAATCGTGCCAAATAGGTAGCGGCGCGGGCGGGGCGTGACAGAAGTGGTATCAGAGCATGTAAGAGCAAGCAAAGAGAGAGTCTAGGACTGACCTAGGAGATCTCAGGATGGTAAACCATAAGGTTATGTAAGCGTACGGACTTCTAAATTAGAAGCTTACGGTGTCCATCTTTGGTAAGCCATTTGAATGGTGTCACGGGTAAGGTTGCGTGTAATGTAATGATAGGGGCGCCCCGCGCCCCCCCGGATTTAAATATAATAATACAAAAAATAAAATAAAAATAGTATGAGATACTATTTATATTGGATTTAGAGAAATGAAATATGAGTTGGAATGACCTGTGCTTAAAATCTGGACATTAAAACAGTAAGAATTTAGAATTTTCTGTTGGAACGGGGCAGATAAATTAGCAGAAAATGCACAGTCTCAGAAAATTAAATGAAAATTGGCAGAGATGTCAGAAAATATTTTTCCCTGAGGCTAGTATATAAAGTTTCATGCCATTCTGACACCCGTAGAGTGAGAAATAAAATCCGAAAGTCATCTGATAAAGATTGGCTAGTTCGCAGCAGTTTCGGGTGAACCACAAAGGGGTCGAAACTTGGAAGATTAAAATAATTTCTTTGGACTCTTTAAGTAAACCGAATATGACTGTCAGATTTTGACTCAAAACGATATTTAGGGAGTTTCCGCGAAAGATATCAGATTTGGACGCTGCCTGATGTGAATATGTATGCTACTATTGAGGTTGACTATAAGTAGACAGCTACTAGGCTTCTCCCTCTCCATCAGCCGACTCACCACTTACCACGTAACCATACGTTCATGTGTAGTGGAGAAACTCTCCTTTTCTCCTCTCTAAATTATCTCTCTCTCTCTCTATATTTCTCGGCCCAAATTCGCGGCGTTGTAGAGATGAGCTTGGCGAACCGCGTTGGAGGCGACGGATTGAGCTTTCGTGTGCGGCAGCCGTTGGAAGGCGAACGTGTTTTCGTTGCGGCGTTCATACTGGGTAAGGCTGTTGGGATTATGCTTAAATGCCTTAGCTTTAAGAGTTCGCTAGTATGCTCTCAAGTTGATCATTATTTAAGCAATATTGCTTCCG
>NW_017891785.1:0-12796 GCF_001540865.1 Ananas comosus | reverse complement strand
GATTTATGTTTAAATATCGAATGTATAAATGTGAAACTGTGGTGAATGGTGTATGAATGTATAACTGTTGGTTATGTGTATGTTCATCTAGTTGTGGTTGTATCATGTTTGAAATCTTGTACTTGTGCGACGCCGTGTAAATACAGGGGAGACTCCGTCCGTGTGAATAGTGGATCTCCTCTATTTGTGACAGATCTGGCATACCATGGGGTCAGGTTTTCAAAAAAAAAATTTCAGACGTTTTTCCGTTATACTTTAAACTAAAAAGGGATCCCGGGGCGTGACATATATATATATATGTATATATACATACATATATGTATGTATATATACATACATATATGTATGTATATATATGTATATGTATATATAATATAATATACATATAGAAATTAATCATATTGACACTATATATGTATGTATATATATGTAATATAATATACATTACATACATAAATACATACATATAATGCTACATATAGATATGTAATGTATGTTATACATAATACATAAATACATATATGTTATGTATGTATGTAATGTATGCATATATATATATACATATATGGTGTGTATATATATATCTATGTATGTATATTGTATGTATATATAATATATTATGTATCACTGTATTATGTATTATGTATATATATATGTTATATATATATTATAATGTAGTTATGTAGTATGTATTATATATGTATAATATATAATATGTATATGTATATGTATATGTATATATTATTGTATAATGTATATGTATGTATGTTATGTATGCTATATATATAATTACTATACATACATACATAATACATTACATACATACATATACATAATAATACATACCTACATTATATTATTAATATAATATATATACTATTACAGTATAATACTATACATATATACGATAATACATATATATATATATATATATTATATATATATATTATATACATATATACACATATATATATATATCAATATACAACATTTAAATATACATAACACACATTTATATATAGTTATATATGATACACACTATATATATATCATATATATTATATATATATATATATATATATTATGTATGTGTGTGTATGTTACAGTCGATATGTATGCATTGTGAGTACATCGCCCTCGTAGCTCATAAGTTGTTGTCGAATGATAGAGCTCTCCGAAATCGACGATCGCAAAACACCTGTTAAAAAATTATCTAGTGAGTGATTTAAATATTCAAAGTAAATCAAATTTCATAAGTTTTCGGACATATTTGCCTAACGATCAAAATCACAAATGATATTTTTTAACGATCCGGTATGGAATATTGATAGCTTTAACGGCTTTTGGTATTGTAAAAGCATCGGAATAGGTTAAATTTTGATTAGAAAATTCTATTCGCTACTAAATAAGATAAATATTCTGATTTAAATTGAAGGATCCGATCATCTATTTTAGAGATGTCTTCAGATTTTGTGACGCCCCAGCTTCCCAGGGGTTACCCACTAGGACTACTCCATCTACGCACGCTATACTCTTTAACCTCTTGGGCTATGCACCACCCAAAGATGCTAAGCCGGCGTATGAGGTTTAGCCCTAATATATATCTCATAATGTATGGCACTATTTGGGGGTTCTCACAATCTCCCCTCCTTTAAGCGCTGACGTCCATCAGCTCAGACTGCACAATACAGGCGATGTGGGACATCATCTTCGCTTGCTAGCCGTCATCCAGATTTTTTCCGGGATGGCTCAGCAGAGGATCATCTACACTCTCCGGCTGAATAATTGCTCTGATCCATCTGTTGACTTGCCTCCAGCTTCTCCAGGGGGTCACCCCATCCTTAGGACTAACTCCCATCCTTGGCAGACGTTAACTTCTCTTAACTTTTGGCGCCTTGCCACCACCCAAATTATGCTTAAGCGCGGCTTAAGAGTTTAGCCACTAATTATATCTCTTTATAGGACTACTTCTAGGGTCTCACAGATATTTGAATCCGTTATTCTTTACCCACTTGATGGACTTTTATACATGCATTTTTCGAACATTAGCAGAATTTATTCTTAGTCTGAAGTTTCAATATCTAGAATCATGTTTAACGTGTGGATCTGTCGATTCCAAAACCCAAAATCATAAACAACTTATTGAGTCAGAAGGAGCGGCGGCTCTAATACTCATAAGATACATAGTGCCCTACTTAATGTATGTATATATACATACATATTATGTAATATATATTATATATGTATAATATATACATACATATATTATATATATATAATGTAATATAGTATAATACACTATATGATATATATACTATGTATATATAATAAATATACTGTATATTATATGTATAATACAATAACATATATATATGTATATAATATACATATATATATATATGTATATATTATACATTATTATATTATATGTGATACTGTATAATATCATAATACAGCTTATATATATATAGATACATACATATATTATATTAAATATATTATATATATATAATAATATATATATATATTATGGAATTGAGGCTCTAGCGTTTTCTAAAGTACCAGTTTTTGTGCTTAAGTGAGATTTTTAGCCATTGGATTAAGAGATATGCGGTTAGGATGATGTGGGCCCCCTAGGGTTGAGTGGGTGGTTGGTTGAATAGTATAATCCAATGGTAAATGATTCGAGGAGTAGATCTAACGGTAAAAAACTTACAAGCACCAAGTGCTTGGTACTTTTATGTAATACCCGAGCGGTCGCCTCCACCTGAATCGCAATTGCGCCGCCGCCGGACGGCGTTCAGGATGTTAGAGGTTCCCGATCAAGGGAATTGAGAAGGGAATAGAGGGGAGAATAGGGGGAATTGGGGAGAAAGAGTGGAGAGGAGATGGGTAGGAACAGAAGGAGGAAGAAGAAGCTTGGGGAAGAATACTTGCATTAAATTTTTCATAACTCCTACTTACATTCTCCAGCTTATATAGCCTCTTACAAATTACATTACTAGGGCTAATTAGCTATTCTCATTACTATGCTAATTACTCGTGTTAACTATTAGCTACTACCAATGTAAAAAAAATGATCCGTGGGCTGGAATGGGCTTCATCTTCTTCGGGCTTGGGCCGCCCCTACTCGATTCTTTGCCCAGCTCAGACCCGGGTCGGATTCGGGTTGGTCACTTCCTCCTCCTCCCCGGTTTCCGACCGCCCGACCCGATATCACCCAGTTGCCCTTATTCCCATGGAAGCCTTGGATACTGTTGACCTCCAAACTCTTCTACTCCGATCCTCCACCTACTTTGCTACGTCGCTGCCCTTCGCCGATCTTCCCCTTACCGGCGTTAGGCCGTTACAATCCAATGGTAAATGGTAGATTTTTAGCCATTGGATTAAGAGATATGCGGTTAGGATGATGTGGGCCCCCTAGGGTTGAGTGGGTGGTTGGTTGAATAGTATAATCCAATGGTAAATGATTCGAGGAGTAGATCTAACGGTAAAAAACTTACAAGCACCAAGTGCTTGGTACTTTTAACAACACCATACTGGACTCTATATGAGTCGGCTGGAATACTATCGATAGCACGAAGTATTTGGTGCTATCAAATTTTCTGCCATTAGATTTACCTCTTTATCATTTTCATCCGTTTGTTTATACTATTTCAATTAACCACCCACTCAAACCCTAGGGGTCCACATCATCCTAACCGCACATCTTTTATCCAATGGCAGAAAACTATAATATACCAAGTCATTGGTGCTATTAATAGTATTCCAGCCTAGTCTAGATATATATATATATATAGAGCTAGTCTCCTATACTATCTATGTACCGGGCCTCCTGTACTATAGTCTCGTTTTCGATCTTAGGTGCTCAAATCAACGATCCACACCATTAAAAACTGACCTAGGGTATTTAAAGTTTTTAGAAATAAAATAATCATGTTACTTTTGTCACGCCCGGCGGGTCCCTTTAGGTTAAAAACACCGCGGAATTTTTTTTTTTTTTTTTTTGAAAACCTAACCCCCAGGGAATGCCAGATCCGCCACAAATACAGGAAATCCACTGTTCACACAGGACAGAGTCTCCCCGTATTTGCACGGCGTCGCACAAGTACAAGAAGTAACCTGGTACAAACCACAACAAATGAATATAGAAACGACTATGCAATTATTCATTCACATTCACATCACAGTTATACATTCAATATTTAAACATAAATCCACAGAAAATTTTTTTGAAAACTGTTTCCTACACGAAACCTTTATTCTTTAAAACGCTACCACGAGGGTAGAAAACCTTTTATTTATGAAAACCATGAATCTTTTTATTTCATTCATAAAACCAAATCAAAATACGATAGTTAACTGAAATACCCAAAAACTGATCCATATAAACTATCTAAACTATATCAACAGGACACGTAAGGGTAAGAAACTAAACCGAATAACCTGGGTCGAAGCTCTATCGACCGCTACGTACGTATCTCACGTCTCGTCTCAACCTCAGCCACGCCGCGATACCTGAAAAATAGTGGGGGAGGTGAGAACATGTAAACATGTCTCCCCTCCCAGTGGGTACCGCAAGCCGATGAAGGCGAGGAGTACTCACCGGATCAGGAAGAGCTAAACAACAGTACGGGTCAGTAGAAAATACAGTAGCAATAATAATAAATGAAAGAGACATGTATATGAAAGAAAGTACAACTACCGCTACTGTAATGAACAACTGAATGTATACATGTAACAAGACTATAGTAGCAAGACAATCTAACGAAAGAACTGAAGATATACAAGCGACAACTGCTACTATAGTTATATGCGTTAACCAGACGATAAGTCTAAATATACCCAATCTGATGCTGCTATATTGGTCCGTAGACCTTAAGCGTTGCCTGTCACAGAGCAGACACTGAGAGCTTATTCATGCGTCACCGACGACCTATCCGGATACGTACACCCCTTGGTTGGTGGCCAAACCAACCTGGTGTCTAGAATACACAGTGCTGTGACTAAATCATGCTGATATGCTCAAACGAAATTCGGCTAAAGCTGGTGCCTAGGCCGAAGCCAGAAACAAGGGCGTACCACGCCAAACCACGATTAACCAGATCGTAACACATGACAAGAGAGTCGATGTGTTGCCTGGACCCAAGGTCCACAGAGTACAGCTGACCAACAAGGTCCCTCATACGAAGTACGAGAACCGACCAACCAGGTCAACAGATATAGAATGCAACAACTAACCAAGTAGATCAACAGATACGGAATGCAATAACCGACCAACTAGGTCAACAGATACTAAACGCAACAACAGACCAACTAGGTCAACAGGTACTGAATGCAACAACCGACCAACTAGGTCAACAGATACGCATGAAGATAGAACTACTCTACTCCTACTCAGGATACTAAGCATGCAAACAACGAGTAGAGTATAACGAATAAACAAGGGTGCAAGGCTCAATATACTATGCGATAGTAACAACAGAAGAGTAAGGGTAAGAGACCATCACCAAGTGTGCACCACTGTACCGACGTCGGATCGAAGTACCCACTTGTAAGGATGTCGCGTCTATCTCCTGACTGCAAAAGAATGTCGACAGGACCTATAGAGGGTCCACCGGGTTAGTATCTAACTCACAACTAATAATCACAGTATCCACAACTCCACAAACAATTTCACGAAGATCGGTTTCCCAATACTGATTACCGTAACTCGCCGGAAGTCCCGAAAACTACACCGGGACGCCGTCGGGACCCACTAAGTGTCCCGAAACTCACCGACTCGTACCATGAGTCACCCGCTGCCACAAAATACACCAATTTGAATGTCTTGGTAGCAAACACAAGATAACACAACCCAACAATTATCGTCGGATAATTGTTCGGATCCGAATTCCCGGAAGTGTCTATTTCGACACCGGAACCACCGTCGCTCATCCGTCATCATTGAACCCACAAAATGATGATGGTGACCAGCCAATAAGGCTCAGCGACAACTCAACGGACAACCAAACCACGTCGGAAGAAATCCGAATCGAATCCGCGTTCTTTAGGCGAATTTCGCCGAAAAACGCACCGTAATCGACTCTTCGATTTCCGCAAAGGCTATCGGATCATGGACAATCAGTCCAGAGGTCAAACACACTCATACACACTGCCCACAGTAGCCACAAGGTAAACAATTGCACAAAGCCCCTGTATTTACATAAAATCCCAATATTTTATGTAAATCGGGGGATAACATGGCTCGTTCACGCAAACCGAGGACTTCTAAGTTCCGCCGAGACATGTACTGACAGGTCTCGATGTGCCGGAGGCCGTGTTCATGGTTCGGAGCACATCGGCTCATTGTGGGAGGCGCGGGAGCAACCCGAAGGTTCAGCGAACAGCGCGCAGTCGGGGAAGATCGCGCCAAACAGGGCTAACCGGACACTGTTGATCCAAAGTGAGGTGGGCACTGTGATCAGAACTGACCAACGATCACCGTGCTCACCTCCGGAGGCATCAGGACTGTAAGGACTGTGATTTTTACAGTGCAACTAAACTNCAATACATAATGCAACAACCGACCAACCAGGTCAACAGATATAAGATAAAAGCACCGATCAACTAGGTCACCGAAACGAAGTACGAGAACCGACCAATCAGGTCACCGAAACAAAGTACGAGAACCGACCAATCAGGTCACCGGTATCACATATGGATAAACTACTCTACTCCTACACATGATACTAAGCATAGAAACATATGAGTAGAGTATAATAGAAACAACGGGGATGCAAGCTCAATATACTATGCGATAGTAACAATAGAAGAGTAAGGGTAAGAAACCGTCACCAAGCGTGCACCACTGTACCGACGTCGGATCGAAGTACCCACCTGTACAGATGTCGCGTCTGTCTCCTTACTGCAAAAGAATGTCGACAGGACCTATAGAGGGTCCACCGGGTTAGTATCTAACCCACAACTAATAATCACAGTATCCACAACCCCACAAACGATTCCACGAAGATCGGTTTCCCAATATCGATTACCGTAACTCACCGGAAGTCCCGAAAACTACACCGGGACGCCGTCGGGACCCACTACGTGTCCCGAAACTCACCGACTCGTGTCACGAGTCACCTGCTGCCCCAAAACACTCCAATTTGGGTGTTTTGGCAGCAAACACAAGATAACACCCCTACACAATTATCGCCGGATAATTGTACGAATCCGGGTTCCCGAATGCGTTTATTTCGACACCGGAACCCACCGTCGCTCACCCATCATCACCGAACCCACAATGTGATGATGGTGACCAGCCAACAAGGCTTAGCGACTACTCACAGAGCAACCAAACAACGTCGGAAGAAATCCGAACCGAAACCGCGTTCTTTCGGCGAATTTCGCCGAAAAACGCACCAAAATCGACTCTTCGATTTCCGCGAAAACTACAGGATCATGGACAATCAGTCCAGAGGTCAAACACACTCACACACATTGCCCACAGTAGCCACACAATGCACAATTGCATAAAAGCCCCTCAACTTACATAAAATTCCATTATTTTATGTAAATTGAGCGATCAAGCGGCTCGTTCACGCAAACCGAGAACTTCTAAAGTCCGCAGAGACACGTACTGACAGGTCTCGACGTACCGGAGTCCGTGCTCACGATCCGGAGCACAGCGGCTCGCTGTGGGAAGCGCGGGAGCAACCCGAAGGTTCAGCGAATAGCGCGCAGTCAGGGAAGATCGCGCCGAACAGAACTAACCGGACACTTCTGATCCAAGGGAAGGTGAGCATTGTGATCAGCACTGACCAGCGGTCACCGTGCTCACCTCCGGAGGCATCGGAACAGCCTCGGATCGCCGGAAAAACAAGCACAAACCCGAAACAGCAGCCAAAAAGGCTGAAACGGAGCGACATCGCCAAAACAGCGGAACGGGGCCTTCCCGACAGAAACCAAGGTGAGCACGATGATCAGCAACTTGCCAGGATCATCGTGCTCCCTTCCGTAGAGATCGGGGAAGCTCGGGAAGCCCAGAACAAGAAACCCACTCAAATAAGCCCTATTTCGGGCTTGGCCGGAGCAACCTTGCTCCGGCCGGCCTCCGGCGGCACGGCGGCGCGCGCGGGGCCCTGAGTCGGGTGAGGGGGAGGTGAGGAACTCCGTGCTCACCTCGGTTGGCGACGAGAAGCGGCAGTGGCAGCGGCGGAGCAAGCTCGGCCCGCAAGAGCTAGGGCACGGACTCCAAGGAAGCTGCGGCCACGGCGGCGACTGGGGAAGGTCGGGGACGACGACTGCGGGTCCCCAGAGGCCGGAGGAGGAGGAAGGAGGCGGCCTCGAGCGGCGGCGGCGCGGGAAAGTGGTCGCAAACAAGATCGGCCTGGGCTCGGGCTGGGGCGGCCGCGGCTGGCCGAGGCGGCGAAGGCGGCGCGCCGGGGCGGCGGCGACCGGCGGGAAGGGGCGCCCGGGCACGGAGGGTGTCGGCGGGAGGGTTTCCAGGCGGCGGCGGTGCAGGAGGGAGGTCACGAGTGGGTCACGGCCAGGGCTCGGTCTGGGCTGGCAGATGTGGCCCGGGGCGGCAGCGGCGGCGCAGGCGACGGCGGCGGTCGGCGGGGAAGGTCGCCGGAGCACGGGGCGACACCGAGGGAGGGTCCGAAGGTGGCAGCAGTCTCGGGCCTCCACACAACCCGAGAGGAGAGAGGAAGAGAGAAAGAGAGGGAAGAAGATGGAGAGTGGTGGCTGCCGCGTGGTTGGCCGGCCGGGGCTCGATCGGCGGCGGCCAGGGCACGCGCAGCAAGTGCAGGGAAGAGGTAGGAGGCGGCTAGGGGGCTAGGGCAAGGCTAGGGTTAGGGTTGAGTGGCTCCAAACCCTAAAGAGCCTATAAAAGTAAGGTGCAACATGCAAAAAGGTCCCCCAAACATCAGAATTACAATCCGAGTCCCTCACAGTACGATTAAAACGCATGAACGCCCCTCCACGTGCGATCCCACGCGAAACGGTACATAAAATATCGCGACTTTTGCGAAAATACCGTTTTGCCAACACCGACCTCTCCTCGATCAACGTGCGATCTCCGTAGATCCGTCCGTCAGATTTGCGAACGGATTGCACCAGTGCGATCAGCACCTCGGAGACAACAAAGCTACGATTTTGGTTCACCTCGATCGACCACGGATTCGCGACAAAATCCAACCTTTCATTCCAACAGAATGAATAACACAAAAATACATATAAAACATGTATTTTTGGATTTTCTCGAAATCCGTGCGTCAAACTCAAAATCCGTCAGCGCCATTAGTTCCAGAACAGCTGAACCGGTCGAAACGAGCTATTGGACTGCTATGAACGGAGTCCGATACGAGCCTGAAGCCAACTTCACACCGTGGCTTCTCCGGAAAATCGAGTTACTATTCACTTTAAGTGAAACTTGGAAATCGCGTAGAATCTCCGTTTTAACTCATTTTCGCCCGAAACTTGACGAGTGCTTTTGTAATTAAATTACACACAAAAACATCGTCAACTGAGAGTTTAGCTACACTGCAGAAATCTCAGTCCTCACAACTCAACCTAAGTTAATACTTTAGATTCATTATTTCCATACTCATAGCCTAGGTTTATTTACTCTAGGTTCCTTACCTTTGCTCACCTAAGTTCATGTGATTCTAGGTTCTTTAACACTAGGTTTAATACCATTCTTACTTAACCTATGTTTATCAACACTAGGTTCAATGATTCTCTTGCCCAACCTTTGTTTACTAACATTAGGTTCACATTCATTCTTGTTTAACCTAGGTTCAGACTCTAGGTTCGATGCCACTCGATCTATATGTATTTTATGTCCACATACACATGTCCTTTATTTGTCATTCTTTAACATACAACACGACCACCATATGTCATGTACTCTATGTGGTAGCTTAACATAACGTTCATTTTGTGCATTTACGATCTCACAAAGCTAATCATGCTCTTTGTATATTATACTTACTTGCATTCATGATCTCTATATCATTTTGTATGCATCTATCTTGGCATTTTGCATTATACTATCAACATACACGATCTAGCATTGATTATATGCATAATCCATAAACCACATTTACATGTATATGCATCAACAAGGATTCTTAGCATTTCTTAGACATAAGGGCGACCTAGTCGCTTCGGTAGACACAACCCACCTTAACGTGCGCTCCGATTGCTTGTAGTCACTTGCAATCAGCCTCCCGCGGCAACCGTTGCCCGATTTGGCCCGAACTTTGCGCGACCTCCAAACGACCTCCGAATCGCGATCCGTCTTTTCCGGTGCTTATTCCTTGACTCCAAGGTGCTCCGGTTCCGATCCCACGATTTTTAGGCGTTTATTTCGTGTCCTGCGGCCATCTGTACGGCAAAACACTATTTTGTCAATAACTTCGCGTACACTCGACGAATGGTTAAACCGACTTCGCCAACACATTTGTTAAGTCCCCAATTAGGTTTCCAAGAGGTCAAAATAGATCAAAACCCCATATGAGCAAAATCCCTCTTTGGGATGTCCTAATATGACATATGCTCAATACTCTGGATTTGCTCTATAAAACAAGCAAAAGAGAGCTTGCTTAGCATCTAGGAGCTCAACTAGGAGCATCCGAACTATTTCTAGGGTGTTTAGAACAAACCCTAGAAATCCACCATTAGAGCACCTTGAAGAACACCATGGATTTCATGTGTTCTTGGTCTCTACATGGTTCTAAACACATTAGAAGCTCCAAATCTCCAAGTATTAGGGTTTAAAAACTAAACCCTAACTCTAATCCCACCATGAGAGGAGACAAATGGTTTACCTCTCAAGTTCCTCCAAGCATGAGGAAGATGAAGATGGAGGTAAGCTTCTTCCTCTCCATCCTTTTCTTCTTTTCCTTCCTTCTCTTTTCTTCTTTTCCTTCCCCTTTTCTTGCAACCGGTTGAGAGGGAGAGGGAGAGACACGAGAGGGAGAGAGGGAGAGAGGGAGAGAGATCTGCTGTGAGGGAGAGGGGTTTAGGGCTATTACATTAGGTAACATTTGCAAATAAACCCCTCCAATCAATTATAATTGCAGCAGACCAATTCTTTGCCATTCTGCCAAAGTGTACCGGTACACTTTCCCGTGTCACCGGTTTAACAGTCTTTTTCACTCAAACCCGAGAGCTGTCATTCTTCGGGTCGCTTGTTGTACCGGTACAACCATCAACTTGTACCGGTACACAATGCTCCGGACTTGGTTTTTAGCTTGTTTTCGACTCTATTTCGCGCCGGACAACGCTAAAACCTTTCTAACTCTTTTAGAACTCATCTTAACCTTTCCAACCTTGATGGAATATTAACTGGAACTCGTCCATTCATCTTATTCGCATGCTTTAGCCAATTTGGCTAAAGTTCGATAATTCCTTCTAGATTCCAATATGTTACATTCTCCAAACATATTTTCGAACATGTCTCCATCATCTTTTCATCCACGCTAATGCCGAACTTAGCTCACGGCCCAACATAGCCTTTCGGGTTCCGTTTTCGCGCCTACGCGTACCGAAACGCCCAAAAGCATTCGAACTTCACCGAACCTCACCGGAACCATTCAAATAGTTTTCCAACCCAACATACACCGTGACTTCATAACTTTAGAAGTCCGGTATGTTACATTCTCCCCTCCTTAAAAAGAGTTTCGTCCGCGAAACTCAAACCGCACCTCAATTCAACTTATCGAACATTTGAGGGCACCAATGCACTTTTTCACTTTGGACTGGCCTTTCACTTATTGGAACCGTCCCTTGCGTTACATGTTCCCTCGGGAAGTTCACTCCGATTCGATCACCGGCATTGCTTAATTAGACGCAATATCGTTGGTGCATCGACCAATCATGAGTGCTCCAATCCAACCGTTTTCTTGCCCTATCGCGAGATGGCACACTCCGGAACATCTCCAATCTCAATCCACAAAAAGACATTATCCTCAAGCTCCCATTCTCATGTGGCTTCCTCTAGCTCAATGTCTCGCTAGAGCATTTCATCGTTTGCCATCATAGCCACGACCAATACAACTTCGTTGTCGCAATCAACTCACACGAATGTTTCATTCGTGACTTTAGGCCAAGCTCCTCGACAGAGTTACCGGCCAAGCCGCTTTCCTCGGTTTCCACAAGTGGTCCATAAACCGCCAACTCTACGTAGGCCTACCGCCAAAACCTGTCTCAATATATATGTATATATAGAATTCGGCTACTATACTCTTATGAGTACGATCGCCCTCGTACTCATAAATTATTTTCGATGATAGAGCTTCCGAATCGACGATCCATACTGTTAAACATTATTTAGAGCATTTAAAACTTCTAGAAATCAAATTTTATAATTTTTCGATATCATTTACCTTACGATCAAAAGCTCACAAAATTGATAACTTTTAACGGCCGGTATGAAATATTTGCTAGTTTAATGGTAAAAAAGAATCGGAAGAATAGGGTTGAATTTTTTTAAAAAATTTAGTCACTTACCAAATAAAGATCATAACTCGATCTTAAATTGAAGGATCCGATCATCCATTTTTAAGGATGTCGTCGATTTAAATCTCCATTTGTAATACCCGCTTGATAGACTTTATGAAAATTTCGAAAAATAAACGAAATTTATTTTCTTGAAGAGGGCAAATACTAGATCATGTTTAACAGTGTAGATCGTCGATTCGAATAAGCCCAATAACGAAAAGTAACTTATAATATGAAGGGCTCTATAGCTCATTAAGAGGTATAGTAGCCTACTATGTATAATATATGAATAGTGAGATCTCTT
>NW_017891784.1:0-12801 GCF_001540865.1 Ananas comosus | reverse complement strand
GCATTTTCTGCTAATTTTCTCAGTCCCGTTCTTTACAGAAAATTCTAAAGTTTCCGTTTTCACTCCGATTTCACCCAAACACTTCCAAAATATACAAGGGACCTTCATAAGCTACCAATTTAATTTGGAAGCAATTCCTTTTCATTTTGACATTATTGGAGCCGAATTAGCAGTAGAATCGGCTCCAATTTCATTACACGGCAGAAATTTCTCCTTTTTGCACTACCACTTCGCAATGAACACTTCAAAACCCTTTGAAAACACACCCTTGGCTTTTCCGAAACTTCACAATTGATTCGGAGATTCCACAATTTATCCTTACGCCTTACTTTAATTCTTTTAATCAAAGTTAGCGTCGGAAATCCGAAAATTCTTTTTACATTTCGTTTCGCGTCCAATTTGCGCCGAAACACTTATTTATCTCCGAAATTCATTCCAACACATCACGAATCACTCGAGGATGATGTCCAACTAGCTCAATCCTCACTTTGATCCCCGAGATCAAAGTTGACATCGCAACTCCAAATTTCCATATGTTACACCGAGGGCGCAGTCCCCGGCGCCCAGTTCCTCACGTGCGGCACCGACGACCGCACCTCGGGAGGAGGTGGCTGCGGCACTACCAGTTCAGAGACTGGCTATGGGGGCAGCTTTCCCCGTGATGGCCGAGGGAGCCGAGCGGGATCGGCTCATGGATCGCCTCAGTGAGTTTAGGAGGTGCAACCCGAGGACGTTTGATGGCGAGAACGAAGACCACTGGATTGCTGAGAAGTGGTTGCTGCACATGGAGAAGCTATTTCGAGATACCTTCGTCGAGGAGAGGGACAGAGTTTGGCTCGCCACTCACTTTCTGGACGGCGAGGCCTATCGTTGGTGGTTGGATATCCAGGACAACCCCAACACCGACTTGGCGGAGATTACTTGGACGCGATTCAAGGAGCTTCTACTGGCGCACCACTTTCCTACTACCGTCAAAAGGAAGATGGAGCAGGATTTGCGCAGCTTGCGCTAGGACGAGCGGTCAGTGGCTGAGTACGAGAGGGAGTTCTCCCGGATACTACACTGTATACCGTTTGTTGTGAGGGATGACGAGGACAAGGCCCGCATATTTGAGCGTGGTTTGCGGCCCTCTATCTTCCTGTTGGTGCAGTCTTCCAACCTCTAGACCTACCAAGAGGTTGTGGATTAAGCGTTGATAGTAGAGGCAGGAGCGGCGGATTTACAGGAGCGTCGCGAAAGCTCGGAGAAAGGGAAGGGGAAGAGGCCCGCGGCTGAGGGTGCGAGTCAGACGCACTCACGGAGGCCGCCGAGGCACCCAAGGAGCCAGAGCCAGTCGCGAGGACGTGGCCAGTCTACTCAGCGAGGAGGACCCGATCATCGTCAGGCTCCCCGCTGCGTGATTTGTGGCGGTCCTCATTATCCGCGGCAGTGTTCACGCAGCCGGGGCAGGTGCTTCTTGTGTGGCCAGGAGGGCCACTTCCAGTCGGACTGCCTGAGGAGTCCTTTGCCAGCGCCATCTTCGGCATCTGCACCTGCATCGCCAGGTCCCAGCCAGGGGACATCTTCTGCACACCACCAGGCCGGTCGGCCACCTGTCCAGCGGCAGACGGAGGGGTCACGACAGGCCCCGAGAAGGCGCATGTATGCGGCCCAGACTGAGGAGGCGACGGCAGCCGAGAATGCGGTCGCAGGTATCATTTTACTTTATGGTATTCGAGTTAGAGCTTTATTTGATACCGGTGCATCGCATTCATTTATAGACCGGCTGTTTGTCGAGTTGCATGGCATCCCACTTGTATCCTTGTTGCATCCGGGACGAGTCGTTGTACCCGATCATTCTTTGGACATTCGGGAGTTTTGCCCCAGTTGCCCTGTTCGGGTTAGAGATTGGATCATGTCCGTGGACTTGCTAGCTTTGCATAAACTCGGGGAGTTTGATGTTGTTTTGGGCATGGATTGGTTGACTAAGTACTACGCCACTATCGATTGCAAGGATCGAATGGTGACGTTTAGAGAGCCGGGGCAGGCGAAGGTTGTGTACCGAGGATGCCAGAGTTCGCTCTTTGCGATGACGATCAGCTCCTCGCGAGCTAGGCAGTTGATTAGTAGAGGCTGCGTAGCCTATTTGGCTACTGTGGTGTTGAAGGGTGACAACGACGCCCCTAGGATTGAGGATATCCCCGTAGTATGGGAGTTTGGAGACGTGTTCCCAGCGGAGCTTCCAGGCATGCCACCTGATAGGGAGATTGAGTTTGTGGTAGATCTCATTCCCGGGACTACTCCAATCTCAAAGACACCCTATAGGATGGCACCAGCGGAATTGAAGGAGCTGAAGGCACAGTTGCAGGATCTTCTGGACAAAGGTTTTGTGCGACCGAGTATGTCACCTTGGGGAGCACCGGTCTTGTTTGTTAAGAAGAAGGATGGATCACTTCGCTTGTGCGTGGACTATCGTGAACTTAATAAAGTCACGATTAAGAATAAGTATCCATTACCGAGGATTGATGATCTATTTGATCAGCTCTAGGGATCTTGTGTATATTCCAAGATCGACTTGCAGTCGGGATACCATCAGTTGAGGATCAGACCTGAGGATGTATCGAAGACGGCTTTTAGAACACGGTATGGACACTATGAGTTTACTGTTATGCCGTTTGGGCTTACTAATGCCCCAGCAGCTTTTATGGATTTAATGAACCGTGTTTTCAAGCCTTATTTAGACAGGTTCGTCGTGGTGTTTATCGACGACATTTTGGTCTATTCCTGAAGTGATGTGGATCACGAGGAACACTTGAGACTTGTACTTCAAGTACTTCGGGAAAAGAAATTCTATGACAAGTTGAAAAAGTGTGAATTTTGGCTTAGAGAGGTGGCGTTTTTGGGCCATTTGATTTCTGGATCAGGCATAGCCGTGGACCCGAGAAAAATTGAAGCTATCAAGGATTGGCCGAGGCCGACGAGCGTGACCGAGATACGGAGCTTCATTGGTTTGGCCGGCTATTACCGACAGTTCGTCGAAGGATTTGCAAAATTATCTACTCCCAAGAGTTGAAGCAGCGATTGATGACTGCCCCGATCCTTACCTTGCCGACTGCTGGAATAGGGTATGTGATTTACAGTGATGCTTTCTTTAATGGATTGGGCTGTGTTTTGATGCAGGATGGGAAAGTGATTGCGTATGCATCTCGCCAATTGAAGGATTATGAGAGGAACTATCCTACCCATGACTTGGAGTTGGCGGCCGTAGTCTTTGCATTGAAGCTATGGCGCCATTACCTCTATGGCGAGCGATGCGAAGTATATACGGATCACAAAAGCTTAAAGTATCTATTCACTCAGAAGGAGTTGAACTTGAGGCAGCGCAGATGGTTGGAGCTACTCAAGGATTATGATTTGACGATACTTTACCACCCGGGCAAGGCTAACGTGGTGACGGATGCGCTAAGTAGGAAATCGACTGAGAACTTAGCGATGCTTGTGGTTACTCAACCGCCGTTGATCGAGCAGATGAAGCGGTTGGAGTTGGAGGTGATGGCTCCTAATACACCTTTGAGACTGATGACTTTGGTGGTGCAACCTACACTTTTGGAAAGGATTAAAGAAAAGCAAGCTTCCTACTCGGAGTTGCAAAAGATTCGAGCTAAGATAGTTGATGGTTGCACCGGTGACTTCACTTTAGACGGTGATGGATTGATGCGTTTCCGCGGACGACTTTGTGTACCGGCGGACTTGGGCATTAAAGAGGATATTCTTCAAGAAGCACATCGAGCACCGTATGCTTTGCATCCGGGAGGCACCAAGATGTACAATGACTTGAAGTTGCTTTATTGGTGGCCCGGGATGAAAAAGGATGTTGGTGAGTTCGTTGCTAGATGTTTAACCTGCCAACAGGTGAAGGCTGAGCACCGAGTTCCTGCGGGGAAGCTGCAGAGCCTACCGATTCTAGTGTGGAAGTGGGAAAAGATCACTATGGACTTCGTGATGGGATTGCCTCGCTCACAGGCCGGGCATGATGCTATTTGGGTGATCGTGGATAGATTGACGAAATCGGCACATTTCATACCTATCCACACTACGTGGACTGGTGAGAGACTCACACAGGTTTATTTGGACGAGATTGTGCGATTGCACGGCGTACATACTTCTATAGTATCGAATCGAGATTCCCGTTTTGTATCCCACTTTTGGCGGAGCTTATAGGACGCTTTGGGTACGCGCTTGGATTTCAGCACTGCTTTCCACCCCCAGAGTGACGGGCAGTCAGAGTGTACTATTCAGACTCTCGAGGACATGCTTTGAGCTTGTGTGATTGACTTCTATGGAGGATAGTCGCAGCATCTACCGATGGCAGAGTTTTCTTATAACAATAGTTATCAAGCAAGCATCAAGATGGCACCGTTCGAGGCACTCTATGGACGAAAGTGTAGATCGCCACTTCATTGGAGTGAAGTTGGTGAGAGATTGGCTTTATGCCCTGATGTGCTCCAGGAAGCAGAGGACAAGGTTCGCATTGCTCGGGAGCGATTGTTGACGGCCCAGAGTAGGCAGAGGAGTTATGCTGACAGGCGGCGACGAGACTTGGAGTTTCAGATTGGAGATCACGTCTTCTTGAAAGTCTCACCGACTCGAGGAATTAGACGATTTGGAATCCGGGGCAAGTTGAGCCCTCGATTCATTGGACCGTTTGAGGTTTTGGAGCAGGTAGGCCCGGTAGCGTATAGATTTGCTCTACCGTCGAACCTATCGGGTGTACACAACGTATTCCATGTATCGGTCCTTCGGAAGTACATCCATGACCCGGCTCACGTGTTGGATGCTACGCCTTTGGAGCTGAGGGATGATTTGAGCTTTGAAGAGCAACCCTTGAGGATTTTGGCTCGCGAGGTAAAAAGATTGCAGAACCGAGAAATTCCCTACGTGAAGGTGCTTTGAAGCAACCACGACGAGCGCGAGGCCACCTGGGAACTGGAAAGCGCGCTGCGGGAGCGCTATCCCCATCTTTTTTAGATGGATGCTTGAGGTATTTGTCATTTCGAGTTTCGCGGACGAAACTCCTTTTTAAGAGGGGTGAATGTAACACACTTGACCTCTGCAAATTGCGAGGTTCGAGTGCTTGGATGTATTTCGAGCTTTTCCACACTTGGTGGAGGGTTGTAGAATGTTTTCCGACCTAAAAAGTTCAAAAACTGGAATTTTGGATAGGTCCTGAGAGTTTTTACTCTCGGGGACTGGTCCCTGGAAGGAGAGACCGGTCCCCCAGTGAGCAGTGTTGCGGCAGCCCTGAGGCAACCGGTCCCTGGCGGGCGAGACCGGTCCCCGAGCTCATCTTCGCAGTGAGAGACCGGTCCCGCGCAGGGAGAGACCGGTTCCCGAACGTTGGTTTTCCGGGTTCGCAGCGAGAGACCGGTCCCTGCTGGGGAGAGACCGGTCCCTCTGGGCGAAAACTGCCCAGACCGGGTTGTTGTAATTTTGGATTTTTGGGGGACCTAGCTGAATTTTGTTACAATAGAGGGCCTATATGACCCATCCACTCTCTCCTCTCCTCATTTCTCTTCTCTCAACTCTCTCTACACCCTTGATAGAGAAGAAGAAGAAGAAGGAGAAGGAGAAGAAGGAAGGAAGAAGAAAAAGTTTGAGAGCTACTAGTGGACTTGGAGCATCTTCCTTACCCTCTCTTCTTCCTTGGTGCTTGGAGGTTGAACTTGGAGCTTGTCAAAGAGGAGATCTTCACCCTTGGAGCTTGGATTGGAGCTTCTAAGGAGATTTGTTGCTCTTTTTCTTTCTCTAGACTTTGATTTGAAGGTTTTTAGTAGATGGAACCCTAGAATGAAATTATAGGGTTGATTTTGGGCATTTTTGATCTAGGGCTTTTGGGGCTAAATTAGTTGGTTTAGAACCTTCCTTGGGCTTGGATTGGAAGGATTCTAGCTCTCTTTTGGAGCTTTGGAAGAGATTTCTTCTCTTGAGGTGAGTTTTAGCCCTTTTGTCTTGTTGGTTAATATTTGATCTTGTAGTCGATCGTAATACCCGTGTATCTGTTCGCTCAATACTTTTAGGGTATTTTGAGACTCGTGGACAACTTCGTTCGGCGAAACGAGGCCCTACACGACGGTTCGGTGTGTTTGACCTAGCCACACAATGAGAAATTCTCATTTGTGATGAATTAAGTATCATTAATTGAAAAAGTATGCATATTCTTGTTATATGTATTTATTGTGAATTTTAGAATGCTTAAAATGCCTATGTTGCATATAGTAAAATTTTGGGCCTCTATGTAGTAGAGAGCATGCATGTGTGATATAGCATTCTGGTTGAGACTGAAACTAAGATCCCTATTATGAAAATGGACCTTGCTTTCACGCATTTAGCTTATTTGCCACTTGTGACATTAGGAATTTTTGGAAGCCTAGAGAGGCTTGAGGACTTAGACTATTTGAGAGATTGGGCCAATGTCATAAAGAGGCATTGGGCCCTGGCTAAAGTGAACCTAGCTAGTATTATTTTAATTGGAATATGGAACATGAATTGGGCATGATTAGTTGTGATGCTTAAGTGTCATAAAGAGTCACTAAGTGTAACATACCACATCCCTCGTAAACCGTGCCGAGTTCCGTCAAAACGAGCGGAACGCGGAATTAAACGAGTTAGAATGGACCCTAAGTGCATTAGAGTTCATAAACGGAGCAAAAAGGGACCCGGAGAGCAAATCTGAAAATCTGGCTAAGTCCCAGATTTTGAGCTCTCAGGGACCGGTCCTTGAAGGAGAGACCGGTCCCCGTGCGCGTAGCCTGCCAGGAAATCCTGAGGCATCCGGTCCCTGGTGGTGAGACCGGTCCTCGGGAGACCGGTCCCTGATGGGCAGATCGGTCCCTCGTTGCGCAACAGCTGAAAAACTCGAAAATTTGGCTAAGTCCTGGAAAACCCCCGTTCGGGAACCGGTCCCAGGTCGCGGAGACCGGTCCCCGAAGGAGAAAAATGCCCAGTCTGGGCAGATCAGGGGAAACAAGTGGAGGGGCTTAAATGCAATTATTACAACACTATATATAGACTCCTTTCTCTCTCCCACAGCCATTTTCACCCTTCTCACCCATTTCCTCTCTTTCTCTCTCTAGAACTCTTGCTCTAGGGTTTGGAGAAGAAGAAGAAGAAGTGAAGGGAAGGAGGATTTGGAGGCTTTGGTGGGTTCTACTAGCTCTCCTACAAGAAGGACTTGGAGGAGCTTGGGCTAAGGTGAGTTTTTGGTAGAAATGAGCCTAGGGTTTGAATTTTGGCTTAGAAAATGGGAGTTTTGTACTCCCTAGAGGCTTTAAAGGCTCTTTTGAGCCATGTACACCATGGTTCCCATGAGAGCTCAAAGTGCTCTCATGGTGAATCCTTGGAAGTGGTGTTTGGAGCCCTAGGGTTGGTACCAAGGGTCTAGAAACCTTACTAGAGTGCTTTTTAGGTGATCCTAAGCTATCGTTTGCTTAGGATTGGGATCGATTAATGGGGAACCCTAAATGGCAATGTTAGGGCTTGAAAATTGGGGCTTTTGCCCTAGAATTTTTCGGGGACAAATTGACCCCATGGAAACCTAATTGGAGGTGCCCTAAACAGGTTGGGCAACTCCGTTTAACATTACGAAAATGTTAGAGTATAGTTCATGTACAAAAGGCCTGATATGGCACCGTTTTGATTATAGGGCGCGGAGGCGGCATTCGTAAAATCCGGGAGTCGTCATATCCTACACCCACACGATTATTAGAGGTGGGGGGTGCACGCCGGAATCGTTGGATTCCCTTCTATGTCTGTTTTCTCTATTTTTGAGCATATATGTTTATATATACCCATTCATGCATAGTAGGGTAGTTACACGTGGAACTTGGTTTGACTTCATTTATATGCTTCTAACGTAGTTGAACATAGAGGATGATAGAACCAACATGGACATGTGTGATTGGACCCTCAAGTTGTGTGAATGTGAGATTGGACTTGGACAATAGAAACAAGGGTAACATTGACATAGAAACAAGATTTGCATTGAGAGATGAACCGTTAAATATAGTTTAACCAATTATGACATCGTCAAAGGTAAAGCCTTGAGAGTGACAAGAATGAATAGGTAGAGACCTATCGTGACATTGGCATTGTGACTAGTGGCTATGAGTCCTCAAGTTGAGGATTAGATCGATACTCACATTTCGTCTTTGTTTGAGGGAGGTCGCTCCCCCTTGAGCGGTGCGCTCCGGAGTTGGTCACCACTGGGCGTGGTAAAATACCCCCAGATGACGGTCCCTAGGGAGGTTTGAGTCCCCCGCTATTAAGGAATTTTGAGTGGTGAGTTATTAGGGTTAACAAGGTTAACCGGTAAGATTGGGTAAGAGCCGAAACTTCTTTGAGATTTGAGCATGCTTGCATTTTCTATTATTGCATCGAGTATATGTATCCACTGACATTCTTTTGCAGGCATGGTATTAGATGCATTAGTATTGGTTACTTCTCTTTTCCTTTGTAATACTTATGCCTAGATGGACCTAGTGGGTAAGTTGGCGAGGTCGGATGCCGAGCCCACTGGGAACTTTGTTTAGTTCTCACACCACTAACCCTACAGGTCCTAGCACGAGCGGGGCGGCGGAGGACCGAGGCAAGGGTTTGGCGCCGTAGGTAGCGGCCACCAGGACTTTATACATTTTGTAGTCATTCCCTTTTGTTATGCATGTATCAACTTTATTCTGTTGATTTAGGAATGTAAAGTGTAAACAATCATGTATTTGGTGGATGACTAAATGTGAAAAGATATGATGCAAGAATGTAATAGATTTACTTGAATTTGGTTTAAATGCTAATCAAATATCATGTATGTTGCTTAATTAGCATAGAGCTTTCGCTTTCGTTGTTGCGTGCCCTCGTGCAAGCCTTGTATTATATATGCAAATCTCCTGTTGATTGCCTATTTATACATGTTGTTAGAGCCTTGGGCGGACAGGGGAGGCTCTGTCCGTTCGGCGTCTATTGACGTGACCCGAACCCGACCAAATTGGCGGGGATTGGGGCATGACAGATATAATGGTATCAGAGCCGAAGCGGAAAGCAAAAGTCTAGGGATGACCTAGGAACCCTAGGAAATTGGAGACCTTAGTACTTTAGGAAACGTTTAACGAGGACTTGGTTTATGCGAAAGCGAATAATTGGGTCAGGGGTAACACTTCTCTAGAAGGAAGTAGAGATGCACTAGGAGGCTTAATTGTTGTCTACTTGAGGGACCTTGTGGGGCGGCCGACCACATAACACCGAGAGTGGAAATAATTAGGCTTGTGCTTTCGCTTAATTGGGTAGCTACTTGGAACGTGTAGGAGTCACGTGTGACGAGTGCTAATGTGTGTGCGTTGCGTTGCAGGACGCGATGGCACGACCAAGGAGAGTTACGAGGTCCACACCGGCGGAGTCTCGAGAAGAGCCCGGGCAGTCGGGGTCAGACGAAGTACGCGAGTTGCGAGCCCAGGTAACGGCTTTGGCCGGGGCTATGCGACAACAAGGGGAGCAGATTGGACAGCTTCACGAGATGATGGCGCAACAGGCGGCGGCGGCATCAGTACCGAGGGATCCACCCCCACCGGCTGCCCCTGTAGCACCACCTCCTACGGTGGCGGCAGCGCCTGTGACGGCTGTTCCTCCGGCGGCATCGGGATCATCGGTTCCTATTTCCGATGTGCTTGAGGCCAAACAGGAGCGTACGTTAGCGGCGCTGACGGCATTTAAGCGGTTCAACCCTCCGACCTTCAACGGCAATGTGAAGGATCCGTGTGTGACGGAGAATTGGTTGGCCGCGATGGAGGCGTTGTTCGAGGATATCTATGCCCTCGAGAAGGATAAGGTTCACCTGGCGGCTCACTGTTTGGATGGGTCGGCTCGGTTGTGGTGGAATCAAATGAAGAAGAATCGCTCGCTAGGGCACACTCTTCTCACTTGGGAGACGTTTCGGGAGATACTGCTTATGGAGTATTTCCCTGAGAGTGACAAAAGGAAAATCAAGGAGGATTTTCGAAAACTAAGGCAAGGAAGTCGAACGGTGCGGGAATACGAAAGGGAATTCACGCACATGATTAACTGCGTGCCGAACTTGGTTCACGGTGATAGGGACCGAGCGGAGGTGTTTGAGCGCGGGTTGCGACCCGAGATTTTCAAGGTCATTCATGCATTCCGCTTGAAGACATATGAGGAGGTTCTTGACCGCGCGCTTTGGGTGGAGCGCGGAAATGCCATTGCGCGGGACGAACGCGAGGCATTTGAGAAAGATAAGGAAAGGGAGAAAACTAAGAAGCGACCTGCTGGTGGATCGGCGGGTCAGTCGAGTTCTAAGCGACCCCCGCGACCTCAGCGATCGCAGTGGCGGGAAGGTAGGAGTCAGACACAGGGCCAGATTACCTACCCGTGCGTGATATGCGGCGGAGAGCATAGAGCCACCAATTGCCCGCAGCGGGAGGGGCGGTGTTACCGATGCGGCCAACCGAGACACATGAGCCGAGAGGGCCCGGGCGGCGCATCCCCAGCTCCGTCATCAGCTTCAGTTCAATACACTCAGCGACAGCTGGCGGGACTGCCACCCGCGACATCTGCTCGACGATCGTCGGCACCTCGTCAGCCGGAGGCCTCTCGAGCACCTAGTGGGCGGGTATTTGCCACTCAGGTAGAGGAGCCACCAATCATCGTTCCCGACGACGTCGTGGCAGGTATTATTCTGATTAAAGGCACTAGGGCTAGAGCCATATTTGATACGGGTGCATCTCATTCATTCATATTAGCATCATTTGCACAAGCTCATAATATAGAGATCACTCATAATGAGGAGTATTGGTCGGTGAACACTCCCGGACACTCGATCGACGTTTACGATGAGTGCTTGGACTGCCCAGTGCAAATAGGCGATTGGATTATGCCGATCGACCTTCTAGTGTTGAAAGAAATGTGGGGATTCGAGGTAATCTTGGGGATCAATTGGCTCTCCAAGTATTACGCGGTTATAGATTGTGAAAGGAGGGTGATCACGTTCCGTGAACCCAACCAAGAGGAGTTTGTCTATCGAGCGTGCAAGGGCAAACGCTTTGCAGCCACTATATCGACGGTGAGGGCAAAAAGAATGATCAAAGGCGGCTGTAAGGCCTACTTGGCGACCATCGTAGACTCTTGGAAGGAATACCCGGAACTGGAGAGTATTAGAGTTGTGCGGGAGTATCCGGATGTATTCCCAACGGAGTTATCGGGATTGCCCCCAGATCGGGAAGTCGAGTTCGTCATTGACTTGATTCCCGGGGCGGCGCCGATCTCGAATGCTTAGAAGAATATCACCCATGCATCGCTCGTCATGAGTGCGCAATTTCGCACTGACCCTAAACTTTAACGCGAGATGGCCCCTTCGGCACATCTCAAGTTTTAGTTCGTTTACGAGCATAGTCCGACTCACGTGGGTTTCCACTAGTTTGATGTCTCACAAGGAGTACTTCATCATTGATACCACATGCCAGATTAACATCAAACTATTTCCGCAACGAGCTCACGCGAGGCTTCATCAATTCGAGTCAAACCCCTTGATAAGGCTATCCGCCAAATCGTCCTCGGTCTCCACAGGTGGACCAAAGGCCACCGATCCTATGTAGGCCTACCGCCTAAACCGTCTCAACACACAGCGTCTCTCGCTCGCAAATGGACCAATCATCATGGGCGAAATTCTCACTTGGGAATTCGCACACACTCCAACCAGGAACAACTAAGACCCAAGTTACAGATTCCCGGGTTGGGAAATCATTCCGGTATACTATCAATCGCACGACATGCCTATCGAGTACACGTTCATAGGCTACTATGCACCTAATGCGAGTCGCTAGTCCCACGAGTGATCCATGGCAGCTTCACCCTAGCAAGCCAAGTGCTACGCCAATACATCTCCGGAATCACATCCGCTCTCGGGTACACACTCAGCGTCTACGCCTCTACAGCTGTCACGCCCGGGTCCACAAAACATATCGGTCGCGTGCACAGACCCGCCTGTACACCACCACTCAAGTTACACAAGGCGCTACAAACCATATAGTAAAAGCATATAATTCTAATCAGGTAATCAGAGCACGACTTTTAAACTTATACAATCCAAACCTTAATACATGAAAGAAAAATATAGTACAATTTACAAAAACTTAATACACATCTCTGTACTAAACTACATAAACTGGTGGAGGTCGTCTAGTATACGTCCAAAAGGCCGCGCCGAGACCCCTCGCCAAGAACCCTAGCCTTTTCCGGGGTGGAAGGCTCTGTAAAAACAACAACAAAGAGGGCGTGAGAACTATTAAACAATAGTTCCCAGTGGGTAAGCCGCCGAGAGTGGCGAAGTACACCACTAGGTCAACTGTGGCATGAGTAGATAGTAATAAGTAAGCAAGTAAATGCAATAAGCAAGTAAGTGCAATAAACCAGTCAATGCAATAAGCAAATGTAAAAGTAAACTACTCATGCTATTTGCTCAACAATCAATAAATATCGATAGACTGCAGGTATCAATTATCACGATGAATTCTATCAATCATATTCTTGGCAATTTAACCAAACATATAGCAGATTGCAAGCAAGATAATTCATTCTTACCGGAATTACAGATAATAGCATGTACTATCATCTAATTACTTTCTACATTAGCAAGAATGAAACATTCTTTATGTCGCTAGTCAAACACGATGTCAACTTCTAGGTTATTTCGCACTAAGCTCACTTTAGATGTCAACTTTCTAGTCTGTTCATCAATCAGTTCACTTAACCCAAGACATATAG
>NW_017891783.1:7983-12809 GCF_001540865.1 Ananas comosus | reverse complement strand
ATTTTCGTATCCAATCTTTTAATTTGTTTAATTCAAATAATTTGACGACTCCTCGGATGTAAAATTTGTTATTACTACTTAATTTAATAAATCTATAATTATTTAAATTGCATAAAATATACTAACTAAATTCGTAGATATAAGCAACACTTTCAAACTCTAAGGGCTTGTTTGGTTCAATGGTGGAATTGGAATAGATAATAGAATGGGAATGAATTGGAATGGTAATTGGAATGGCCCACTCCCCCAAAACGTTTGGTTTATTTGTGGATTGGAAATTGGAATGAATTATTCACATTTCATTGTTTGGTTCGTATAAATTAAAAAAATTATAGGATACTATAATACTAATTTTACTCTCAAATATAAATTTATATTATTTANGTGAATGGTAATAAGCTTATCTAGTTTGTCACGCAAGGAACATTAAGCAGTGCTACTTTTTTTTTTTTTTTTTCCCAGGAAAAGTTTTCTTTTTTTTCTTTATTGCAAAAGCCATTAAATCACCCATTGTAGAGACAGACCCCTGAGGTGTAAACATAAAATTAGGTTTACTTAATTATGATGGTTTTGTTTCCCTTTTTGTCTTAGTCCTTTTAGAGGAAACACCATATTATAATTTTGCTATGTACACTTTTAATTGTTCGTGATGTTTGCTATATACCTAACCTAAACCATAATTTTGTCACACTCTATAATTAATAGCTCAACAACATATATAATCATATCAATATTGAAGTGCCATATCATATCTCTGCAATTTATTCTTCTTCGTTTTGCATCTGGAGAACTTACATATATATTCTTTTTAAATTTATGCCATATATTTATCTAGACATTAAAAACTTGAACCTATTTAAAGCCCTCATATTATTAGTGATGTTTGTTTTATATATATATATATATATATATATATATATATATAGAGAGAGAGAGAGAGAGAGAGAGAGAGAGAGAGAGAGTTAGGCTGGAGTACTATCGATAGCACCAAGGATTTGGTGCTATCGAGTTTTCCACCGTTAGATTTAACCCTATAATTATTTTTACCCGTTAAATTATACTATTCAACCAACCACTCACTCAACCGTAGGGGGCCCATATTATTCTAACCACTCATTTCTCAATCCAAGAGCTAAAAAATTAATAGCACCAATAGCTTGGTGCTATTGCTAGAGTATTCCAGCATAGTTCTATATAGAGTTCGGCTGGAGTACTATCGGCTGATATATTACTAGTAGCACGGAGGCCTCCGTGCTACCAAGTTGTTTTTCATGATGTGACTTCCAAATCGACGATCGGTTCTATTAGACTTGCTCTACACTATTAAAAATATTTAAATATTAAATTTTATAATTTTTCGACATCATTTGGTTAGTGCTCAAAAGATTTCAAAATTGACAATTTTAAAGGTAGATGTGATGCGTTTGTAAATTTAACAGTGTAAAACAATCCAAATCTAATAAAATTTTTATAGAAAATTATTTTCATTATTTAGAGGAAGATTAGTACCTCTGATTTTAAATTCAAGTCTTTTTTATCATTTTTTCTGAGAGTTTTATTTTCAACCATTCATTTTTAGACTAATCGTTTGATAGGTAAATGATGACGAAAAATTATGAAATTTATTTTTCAAATAATTTTAATAGTGTAGATCAAGTCTAATGAAGCCTATCGTCGATTTGGAACCTACATCATTGAAAATAACTTGGTAGCATGGAGGTCTCTGCGTTACCGATAGTATACCAGCCGAACTCTTTATATAGAGCTAAGCCGGTATACTATCGGTAGCACAGAGGCCTCCGTGCTACCAAGTTGTTTTTCATGATGTGGCTTCCAAATCGACGATCGGCTCCATTAGACTTGATCTACACTATTAAAAATGTTTGAAAATTAAATTTTATAATTTTTCGACATCATTTGGTTAGATCAAAAAATCTCAAAATTGACAATTTTAATGGTAGATGTGATGCGTTTGTGAATTTAATGGTATAAAACAATCCAAATCTGATGAAATTTTTATAAATTTTTTTTTTCACTATTTAGAGTAAGATCAATACATCTGATCTTAAATTCAAGTCTTTTTCTGAGATTTTTATTTTCAGCCGTTCATTTTTAGACTATTTGTTTGATAGGTAAATGATATCGAAAAATTATGAAATTTAACTTTCAAATAATTTAATAGTGTAGATTAAGTCTAACGGAGCCGATCGTCGATTTGGAACCTACATCATTGAAACAACTTGGTAGCACAGAGGCGTTCGTGCTACCGATAGTATACCAGTTGATTTCTTTTTCAAGATTTGTCTTAAATATCACAACTCTCTATTTTGTAATAAATAAACCTTTGGTATTATGATTTATGCGACGCTAGTAGGCAGATAGACATTAGGGCAAAAGCTATTTTTCTTGTAATTACACACTCATTCTTTTGAATTTAAGTTATTAATTATACATCATACATCTTATATATAATTTTATAAAACGTCAAAATATAAAAAATATGTTTTGTATGTTCCTCGAAATTCAACGATCTACTTTGATTTTGGATCTCCGATTCGTCAATAATTGCGCGGTGTCACAAACTTTTTTAAAAAAATTGTGAAAAAAAATAGATATTAAATGATCTTTTCTTTTTAAATGGTAAAAATATATAAGAGTTATCTGAACTATAGGTTATGTCGATTTGACTACCCACCCTTTCAAATCATTGATTTTCGTATTTAATCTTTTTATTTGTTTAATTCAAATAATTTGATGACTCCTCGGATGTAAAATTTGTTATTATTACTTAATTTAATAAATCTATAGTTATTTAAATTGTATAAAATATACTAACTAAATTCGTAGATATAAGCAACGCTTTCAAATTTTAAGGGCTTGTTTGGTTCACTGGTGGAATTGGAATAGCCATAATCAGAATGGGAATGAATTGGAATGGTAATTGGAATGGTTCACTTCCCCAAAATTTTTGAAAGTTTATTTGTGTATTGGAAATTGGAATGACTTATTCACATTTGGTTGTTTGTTTTGTATAAATTAAAAAAATTATGGAGATAGTATCCTACTATTTTTGCTCTCAAATATAAATTTATATTATTTACAATGAATGCAATCGTCTTATATTCCAGACTATCCTGCCAAATCAGTGGAAATAGTCCCCAATGTAAGACAGTTATATTCATCTGTGTGTGCGCGCTTAATTTGAGATTGACACCAGATTATATGATAGACAAATTTTTTTTTATCCTGTAATTCCTGCATTGCAGGCTTGCAGCCCCTACTCCTCCTATATATAGTCGCCGTTTCCCCCTCTTTTTGAATCTCAGTCAGTTAATAGGCGCCAAGGATGGAGAGTCGTCATCCAAAGAGAAGAAGGGTAGCCAGCCGCAGTTGGTCGCACCTTGTGACGGACATCCTCATCGATGTCGCTTCCAAGCACGTGACCTCCGCCGCCACCTACACCACCCTCCGCGGCGTGTGCCGGAGTTGGAGAGCCGCGCTCCCCGCCACCGTGCCACGCCCGCACCGCCTCCCCCCGCAGCTCCCCTTCCTGTACATCTTTGCCCACAGCCCTCATAATCCCGCCGGCCAGGCCTTCTCCCTCACCACCAATCGCACCTTCGCCCTACGCCACCTCGCTGACGCCCATGAGAGCGCCTCCGTCGGCTCCGGCTACGGGTGGCTCCTCCTTCTCGACCCCGTGTGCAACCTCATCCTCCGCAACCCCTTCACAGGCGACACGATCCGTCTCCCCTCCCTCGAAGGCACCCTTGCCCTCAACTGCAAAGACAAGCCGATGTCCCAGCAACACTTTCTTGTCCACCGAGCCATCTTATCATCAGACCCTTCTGCCGACCGCAACTTCTTGGTAGTCCTCTTCAGCAACGCATCGTTAACCCGCTGCTTCACCTGGCGGAGTGGTGACAATTTCTGGACCGTACGCGAGCACCCCGAGTTCTTCGTCGACGATATCATATTCTACGAAGACCGCCGCTGCATCGCCGTCGGCATCAATGGAGCATGTGCGGTCTTCGACTTCGCCACGGCCGATGGCGGCAACGGCTTCTTCACGGAAGTGCCCAACTTGCCGGCTTCGGGATCGCCGTTCTTGGTCGAATCGGCAGGGAATGTGTGGCTCGCTACAGTGAGGAGTATTACCTCAAGAAAAAAACCCAAAGTTGAGATTTATAGGCTCGACTTGAGCAGATTGCCGGATGAGATAACGGCGGTTTCCGAAAGCGGTGATCTCGGTGGCCGGATCTTGTTCTTGAAGCAATGCAACTCGATGTCGGTTGCGTCAATGCATTTCCCTGGATTCGAAGGCGATAGCATCTACTTCCCGAAAATCAATCGGCATAGTTTGGAAGATCCGCGCAATAACTACACTGCAAGCATTTGGGAGTTCCAGCTCAAGAACGTCATCGTGGGCCGGAGCAGCATCGAGGGTGAGTGCAGAGTGTACACTCCGTGGCCGAAGCTTTGGTGGGTTCCTCCGAATCTCCACAAGAAATTGGGTGAGTGAAGCGATTTTTTCCATTGTGTTTCGCCACGTACGGTTCCGAGGTCGAACACCTTACGGGTGTGGCCTTTTTTCTTTAGTTCAATACGTGTTCGGCAATTTGCCTCTGAGGAAGTGGACAACTTTTGTTTTTCTTGCTCAGGGATAAATAGTACTAATAAGAGAGTAATCACAGGTTTGGAGCAATGTAAAAATAGTTGCTAAAAGAGCAACCACAGGTTTTGGAGCAATATGTTGTTGATGGTAATGCTATGTTTTTGGTACGGTTTACGCGAAACATGCATGATTCTTTTTTGAGAAATAGATA
>NW_017891783.1:3146-4268 GCF_001540865.1 Ananas comosus | reverse complement strand
ATAAATAATATTTAAAAATATTAATATATAGTAGAAAAAAAATAATATTAATAGTTATAATAATTTACTATTCGAACCTTCATTTATTTTGAAGTTTGTATGATATATATGATAGACAATGAATGCAATCGTCTCATATTCAAGACTATTATGCCAAATTAGGGGTTGTTTGTTTTGGGATAAGTAGAGGGATAGAACTCAAATTTTATTATTTTTGATATTTGTTTTTATGAAGTCAAAAATATAGTATAACTCAAGTTATGTCAGACCTCCAGTTTACCTACTCTTAACTTTTTCGTCTAAAGTGTTGAACTCAACTTCCGCCACACCCAACCTTCTCTAAAAATTTTATTAAATAATAAAGCATAAACTCTACTTCCTTTATAATGAATTAGAATTACGTTATTTATAATAAATTAAGATTACCTTTAAATAATAATAAAAAAATTAATTATTTAATAGGTTAAATTTTATAGCGATTAGTTTACCATTATATTCCGAAAATAACGAGATCCACTTACTTACATCAAAATAAATATTGAAATTTAAAGAATTAATTTTACTAACACCAAATTATATCAAAATAAATAAAAAAATAATTGAATTTAACTTTCAGACTATACAAGTTACGTCAAGACAAAAAAAAAAATAATAATTATACTTCAGAAAAACTCAAACACCACTGTACTTGAGTTACATTGAATCTATTGATTCGCCAATTCAATCTATAGATTCACCGATTCAAACGCCCCTTGGTGGAATTAGTTCCCAATATGAGACAATTATATTCTTCGTGCGTCTGCTTAATTTGAGATTGGCACTAGATTATATGATAGACAAATTTCGTTTATCCTGTTATTCCTGCATTGCAGGCTTGCAGCCTCTCCTCCTATATATAGTCCCCGTTCCCATCCTCTCTTTTTGAATGTCAGTTAGTTAATAGGCGCCAAGGATGGAGAGTCGTGATCCACAGAGAAGAAGGGTAGCCTGTGGCAGTTGGTCGCACCTTGTGACCGACATCCTCATCGATGTCGCTTCCAAGCACGTGACCTCCGCCGCCACCTACGCCACCCTCCGCGGCGTGTGCCGGAGTTGGAGAGCCGCGCTCCCCGCCACCGTGCC
>NW_017891783.1:0-1764 GCF_001540865.1 Ananas comosus | reverse complement strand
TACTTATCATAATTTTTTATTGAATGTTTTCGTTATCTAACTTGACATAATATGATTTGTATTTGTGAACATTTAATTTGAGGGTTATTTATATTGATTAAATTTCAGTAATGATTGCATTAGAACTAATTCTAAGATTGCTAGTGTGCTAATTGCAAGAAAATATCAAAGTGTGTATTTTATATATATATATATATATATATATATATATATATATATATATATATCTAAGCTGGAATACTATCAATAGCAACAAGCTATCGGTGCTATTAATTTTTTAGCCCTTGGATTGAGAAATGGACGGTTAGGATGATGTGGGCCCGAAGGGTTTAGTGAGTGGTTAGTTCAATAGTATAATCTAACGGATAAATATAATCAAATGGTTAAATCTAAGATGGAAAACTCGATCGCACCAAATCTTTGGTGCTATCGATAGTACCCGAGCTGTACTCTATATATATATATATATATATATAGAATTTTGCTACTATATTATCGATAGTACCAAACAGTTGGTACTATCGAATTTTCGGCCCTTGGACGAAAGGATGTGCAGTTGAGTACCGAGAACTTGATACTATCGATAATATATATATATAGTGCTATCAAAGTTTTTTGAAGAATCATAGTACTGATTTTTTTTTTTTGAGAAAAATATAGCATACTACTCATTTCGTTTATTTTTTAAAAAAATAAATTTAGCTGAAAATATGAATTAATTAGAATTCGAATTTGAAATCACACGTACCAACCACCAAGCTCTTTGCTACTTGAGCTAGGGGCGGTCGGTCATAAATCATAGTATTGAAATTAATACACCAAATGGGCATCTTGTTTGAACCTTATATTCAACTGAAATTTTTGCTATAAAAGGTGCTCGAGTTTCTCTATTTGTAAAATCCCTATTAAATTTTAATAGTGAATTGCACTGCTTGTTTCTGAATTGTAACTGAAATTTCATTCTGATCTTTGAAATTTAAATTCTACATTCAAAATTCAAAATTTAAATTTTAACTGAAAATGTGTCGTGCCGGGTCAACGGGCCACATGGAGCCGGCCCAGCACGACCCAGTTCATCAGGCTAGGCCGGCCCGGCTCAAAATCGTGCCGAGCAGGGCGGTCCGCGGGCCGCCCGGCCCGTTTTACAGCTCTATAGTTCCCTGCATGAGACAGCTACGCCCACCATCCATCTTCTTTGAAATTTGTGCTAGTTTATATGATGGACAAAATTTTTATCCTTTTTTCCCATGCATTGGAGACCCCACTCCTATATGTAGTCCCCATTTCCCTCCTCTTTTTGAATGTCAGTTAGTTAGTAGGCGCCAAAGATGGAGAGTCCTGATCCAAAGAGAAGAAGGGTAACCTATGGCAGTTGGTCGCGCCTTGCGATCAACATCCTCATCGACGTTGCTTCCAAGCACGTGACCTCCGCCGCCACCTACACCGCCCTCCGCAGTGTGTGCCGGAGTTGGAGAGCTGCGGTCCCCGCCACCGTGCCCGCCCCACACCGCCTCCCCCTGCAGCTCCCCTTCCTCCTCCTCTTTACCCGCCGCCCTCGTGACCCCACCGGCCCAGCCTTCTCCCTCGCCACCAATCGCACCATCGCCCTCCGCCACCTCTACGACTCCCATCAGAGCATCTGCGTCGGCTCCTGCTACGGGTGGGTCCTCCTTCTCGACCACCGTTACAACCTCATCCTCCGCAACCCCTTCACGGGCGACACGATCCGCCTCCCCACCCTCGATGGCACCCCCGCCCTCGACC
>NW_017891782.1:0-12820 GCF_001540865.1 Ananas comosus | reverse complement strand
ACTCCTCCCCTATGAGACTTAAACATGTGAGACTGAAAGCGAGTATCGGTTTAGCCGAGAGATTAGGTGATCTAATGAATAGCTTTATTGATGAACCTAGTAGTATGGTAGTTAGCCTTTACTATGAGTTACATCGATATTGAGCATATTCACTTGGTAGTTAGATTAGTGGATTTGCCTACATACAGTGAGTGGGCATACTATTCCTTCACCTATGAGATTAGAGAGGGGTAGCCCTGTACCTAGTAGGTCGAGATCGAGTCGGGCGAGGAGCGGGGTAGCTCTTTGCCTAGGACCTTCGAGATTGAGTCGGACCTTCGAGATGTGAGTCGGGCGATGAGCGGGATAGCTCTTTGCCTAGGACCTTTGAGATATGAGTTAGGCGAGAAAAGAGCGGGGTAGCTCTTCACCTACTGGATTTGAGATCTCAGGCAAGTTGGCCTAGTCAATTGGGTAGTAACATGAATAGCATAAGTGGATTGCATTCATACCATGATTAGACATAGTAGACTGCATAACTATGTTGTAGTTGTAGTCATTACACTGTTGAAGCATACTAGCATGATAGTAGGTTATTGCTAGATGATGTTCCATGCATTCATTGCATTTGATGGCATAGTAGATATAGTAGCAGTTATTTCTATCTACCTTTCTATCTATCTATCTGTGCCAGCTTAGACCTAGTGGAAAGATCGGCGGAGTCGGCGGCCGAACCCACTGGGAACTATATTTATATAGTTCTCACCCCGTGTGGTTTTGGGGTACAGGTACACACGAGAGCGGACCGGCAGATGATCGCGTTAAGGGCTTAGCGCCCTAGTGCTAGTTGGTGGATGCTTTCCTACTGCGTTAGAGTTACCCTATATGTTGAGAGTAGATGATGTATAGGATGTGAGGTATATTTTGAGATGAATGTAAACTAATGTTTATATTTTGGGGGAATGCAAAGTTGTAATTAATTGTATTATGTTCAACTAATGTAATAGTTTAGTATCTTCCTCTCTCTTTGTTTCACTTGTATGTTTATTACTCGTGACGCTTGCTCTTGTAATGTTCAGCACTGTTTGTGCTCTCGCTATTGTTGTATGATCGTGTATGTATTCAAGTTGATTTCCTGGGGACTTGTTGTACACAATCTCGTTGTTTAGCCGTGGGCGGACAGGGGAGGTGCTGTCCGTTCGGCTTCTGTCCGACGCGCCCGAACCGTACCAAGTTGGTAGCTGTCACGGGGCGTGACAGTTCAACAGCCTATATGTAAGGTACCTGTCACACCCCGCGACCAACCGCCAATTTGGACCGGGTCGCGGCGCCGACGACAGACCGCCAAACGGACCAGGGTTTCCCCTGTACGCGGACAGAGTCTCCCCTGTACGTTCTAGGCGTCGCAATCCAAGCAATGTACATTACAATGGTTCCAACTAGGAACAGATATCAATCATGATTGCGTAAGGAAAGTATCACAACATAACACATCCTATGCTATTACATACATTCACATTAGATTCATTTATTTACATCGCACCTTATATATTACATTCAACTTCCAAATAGAATCTAAGTTATTACATCGTAGGTATTACAAGGTAAATACATTTTATTTCTTTCATTTTCTATACCCCTAAGCTACGTCGACGGGGTACTTCTAGCTCTGGTGTAACAATGTGAATCCTCGAAGTCCGAGGGTTGCACTTCGTCCAGGATCGACTAATGGTCGAATGGATGAGCTTTGGAAAAGCTTAGGATGCACGAGAATCGAGAAGTGCATTAGAATGGAGTCCGCGAGAGCAAATAATGCAAATAGCATTTTTGGGCTGAAGTTGCTCTCGGGGACCGGTCTCTGGAGGTGAGAGACCGGTCCCATCAGCCTAAGGCTGTGGGGTTGCTGATGCAACCGGTCCCTGGCAGAGGAGGGACCGGTCCCAGCCTGCGACATCAGTGAGAAGGGCCGAAAATCGGCTAAGTCCCGAAGGTGTAGCTCTCGGGAACCGGTCTCTCTGAGAGGAACCGGCCTCCCGAGGACCGGTCTCTCAGGGAGGGACCGGTTCCCGAACGCGTGTCCGCGGGGGAAGGCCCCGAGGACCGGTCCCAGGTCGGGGAGACCGGTCCCTCCGCGCGCGGGATGCCCAGAGAGGGCTGTGTAAGAGACGAAAAGTTGAGGGGCCTTTGGGGATATTGTTACAATATGTGAGAGGGTATTAGAGAGGGATATTTCTCTCTCTCTCTCACACTCCCTCAGCCTCTTTCTCTCTCCCTCTCTCTGATCGTGCAAAGGAGAAAAAGAAGGAAAAGAGAAAGAAGGAAAGAGAGAAAAGGAAAAGAGAGAAGGGAAAAGAAGGAGAAGATGGAGGAGATGCGGGAGATCGTCGCCATCGTCATCCTCTTCGTCTTCTTCTTCTCCTTGGAGCTCTTGGAGAGGTGAGTTTCATGGCTTCTTGTAATAGTTCCTTGTAGATGGGTTCTAAAACCCTAGAAATGGATTTAGTGGTACCCTAGTATGCTATTTAGATGATTTCACCCCATTTCCTAGATCGATTTGGTGGTTTTGATGTTGAGGGCATTCTAGGGCATCAAAGTGGGGTTTTTGTAAATAGATGAGATTGATCTCATTTGACCCCTTGTTAACCTAATTGGTAGGTAACGAAACACGTTGGCGAAGTCGGTTCGGCAATCCGACAAGCTGTTGCGAAGTTATTAAAGAAACGGACGTTTAGGCTTCGGGGTCGCCGAGAGGGCCGAGGCGACGTCGTAAAATCGTGAAATCGGATCCCGAGCACCGTAGCAGCAAGGCGAAGATCCTTAGCTCTTGAAACGGCGAAGCGACGCGCTCTTGGAGAGCCACTGTGAGACCGGGCCTTAGCGGGTGCCGAGTGCCGCGGGAGGCCGATTGCAAGTGTCGACGAGCAATCGGAAAAGCTATCTAAGGTGGGTTGTGCTTACCGAAGCGACTAGGTCGCCCTTTATGTCTTAGCAATGTAATCACCTGTTGATGCATGTACATGTAGACATGAGTAAAATAAGGAATGCATATTAGATAAGATGCAAGGATGAAATGCTAGTTAAGATAAAGAATGCAAAGTAGCATCTTGAAAGCTAAGTAGATAATAACGATAACTCTAGTGTGAGTAGAGTTGATTGGACAACTAGGTTGTCAGGTAGATCGAGTGGCATCTAACCTAGTGTTAAAGAACATAGATTGAGTAGTAAACCTAGAGTCGAACAATCTAGGTGTGTGGCATCGAACCTAGCGTTAGTAAACCTAGGTCGAACTAGTAAACCTAGAAATGGACATCTAGGCAAAGAGGACAAGAACCTAGCAAGTGTACCTAGGTTAAGTGACATGGACATAGAACCTAGAGTGTTGGAACCTAGGTTGATGAGTATAGTGGTATAGCCACTAGGATGAGTTAGGTCGATGATATAGGGTTGGTTATGAGCCCTCGACCTGTGGAAAGTGGATTCCGGAATCCCAGGACTTTTGATGTCCCTAGTACAAGCTAGGGCGTGTGTGCGACGACTTCGCCGCCGAGCTTGGTACTGTGGGTAGATTGGGCGTGACCACGTGGAGATCACCGCCCGGGGCTTGAGCCATTGCCGTGGCGTTTGTGCGACGATTTCGCCGCCAGGATGGTTAAGCCATTGAGGATCAGGCCGCCAGAGCAGACTGATGCTATGCTGGGTAAGTACGATGCGGGTGCCTCTAGGTGGCCGAGTCTGACATGACCGTTGTTGGGTGTGGAGCGATCCGTTCGCCGCCAGACGGCATGTCATGCCTCGAGTCCACGCTGGGTAAGAGCAACGCGATCGCCTCCAGATGGACAGATCGTGCGACTCGAGCCGAGCTTAGCGTGTGCGACGACTTCGCCGCTAGGGGGCTGAGAGCGGTAGGCTGTAGGGCAGCATGCGCTTCGCGCTATCCGAGGATGTTGACTCGAACGAGTCGGGGTGACGTAGCTATAATAGGGTAGAGCCTTGAGCTGAGATTTAGAGCGTTTGAGCTAAGGTAATGAGCCTTAGAGTATAGATGGTAAGCCTAACGTGACTAAGTAACGTAGAATCAAGTTAATCTACTAGAAAGGAGTTTAGCTGCTATGATTTTCATATGCTATATTGTTAGCGTACTGTATTTCAATTGAATATATTCGCATTGTATATTGCCTTGAACTGACATGTTTGCCAGGTGCTCCCTACTTAGATCCTATCGGTAGCTGTTTACCTTGGGTGGTTTGTAACCACTGTAGAACATGGATGGTTCTCACCCGCGTTGTTTTTTGGGGTTTTTCAGGTGTTCGTGCTGCGGCCGGCTTGCGCGAGGCGAGGGCGCTTTAGTCGCTAGATAACGCCCCCACCCATGACCGAGTAGCGGTACCCTGGGAGGCAGTCTTAGCTTAGGGTCTAGAAGACTCAGAATCAATGTTACTATCTTGTAAATAAATTAATGTATATTATATATTGTGTTGTAAGGAGAGTTCATGTAACTGATTTTGAGAGGTACTTAGCTGAATGCTTTGTTATGAAGTAATTAATGTATTTTGATACTTCTTATGCACTCTATGGTCATTGACATCGTTCTTGTATGGAATTCGTTGATTGTTTGCTATTGCGACTTCTTGAGGAACGTTATGGGGGGAACGACTCTGTTCGCCGATCGGGATTCCCGGTCCGTGTCGGCGGTCTTCGTCGGCGCCGGACCGTCCAAAATAGCAGTTGTCGGGGAGGCGTGACATTGGTCTCTTGGGATGGGCCGCTATCTATGCGAGCTACGCCTTGCTCGCGCCGCCGCTGGTCGTCACGTAGCGACTGGTACCAAAGCAAGCCGTGGCGGTAGAGACCACTCTAATGGTTCCAATGGGCGTACGGCCACCAAGGGAGGCTGAGCTCGAACCAAAGGTCCAAGGGAGGCAAATACAGTTCAGTCCAATTAAACAGATTAGATATGTCATCATAAACATGCCAACTAACTTTACCTTGCTTTGCCTCACAACTTGCAATGTGATGCCGTGCTATATGCAAAGATTATGCCAACATGAATTATGCAACAATGAGTGTAGAAGATTGTTTTACAATAATCTGTAATCTAGTACATGCCATCCAACTATAAGGTTTCTACTACTTAGTTTAAACATTTACCACTAGCTCAACGTTCTATCTCTTATTCCATGCTGCACCGACTCAGCTATGCCTCGAGTCAATAACAGCGGATAATCCGTGCTCTGCCCGGGGCTTCCGGGTGGAAGACCCTGTCGCGATGACCTCAGCCGAACGCCAAGAACACATCGCCACCGGTTCCGCCCGCAAGGCGTCGCTGCACCGCGGTCTGGGATCCGAGGAGAGGAACAATAGCGCTACACCCAATGCCAAGACCCCGATTAGGGAGAGAACATGCGCATGACCCATAGCCCTCTTTGTTCTTGCTTAGGCTATACTCAAAGTTTTCCGGTGGGAGAGGTAACATCTGCGCTCACCCGCGGTCAAGACCCCTGAATGAGTCACCAGGTACTGAGATCGGAATCGATTCACAGTAAGGGTTATATTCAACCCTATTATATTGACCTATCTGTAGTTCCAATCACTTTCCACTCTAAGGTCCAATCTAGACTCTAGATTCTACTGCCTCAATTTCACAACCGTAGGTTTACCTTATCTAGGTTCAGTTCGCAACATATTTCTTTAACACTAGGTTAGATGCTCAAACACCTAGCAATCCTGACTCTGGTTCATACTCACCTATGTTCTTAAACTTAGGTATCAATGTACACTCGTTATTTAATCCTAGTTTCAAACAGACGCTGGTTTCAATGTATCATGTTTCGGACCTATGTTGTTAACAGCGATTAAATGCACGTCGATCTATTGAGTATCCTATGGTTACATATTCAATCCATATACACAGGCATTAGATACATTCCAATGCACTTAAACAGTATCATTTTTACATGGATCTACTTAGCATTTGCATCATATTATTAACTCGCTCCGATTGCTTGTCGACATCTTATCAATCGGCTCCGCGGCACTCGGCAACTGTTTGGAGCCCGATCTCACAGTTGTCTCCAGAGGTGTCGCGCTTCATCCGTTTCAAGTGCTAACGATCTTGCACGGCTGTTTACGATGCTCGGGGACCCATTTCACGATTTAATGGATCGCCTCGGCCTTCAGGCTTGAAGCGAGCCTCCAAGGTGTTTCTTCAATATCTTTGTACGGCTCGTCGGATTGCGAACGCTCTTCGTCCAACGGTGTTTCGGTTTACTATCAATTAGGATTGAACAAGGAGAGGTTATTTGAGATCAAACATCTATTGACAATAATCCCTTTTTGAGCCCTAGTTTGCCGACTACGGCAATAAACCCCATTATCGAACTCGTAGATTTAAGCAGTTTAAACGTCTATTAGTGGTAGACATAATCACATTTCTAGTAGCATTAGGATCAAATCCTAGAGATCTACCATTGTAGGGTTTGGAGCTTACCTTGCTAAGCTTGCTCTAATGGTGAGAGGAAGAAGAAGATGATGATCCCTCCAACGTCTTCTTCTCCTCCCTTTTCTTCTTCTCCTTTCTCCTTCCTCTTCTTCTTCTCTTCTTCTTCTTTCGTTTAGAGAGAGAGAGGGAGGGGTTTGGGGTTGAAACGGTGAGGGAAAGAGAGAAAGAGGTGTTCTAACCCTCTCTATACACTTAACCCATGCCACAATTGCATATAAGTCCCTCAACAATGCCGCTCTTGCAACAACCCGAACTGGGCATTTTCGGGGTTCGGGGACCGGTCTCTGCATGAGGGACCGGTCCCTGAGGGACCGGTCTCTGTGCATGGGACCGGTCCCAGAGAGACCTCCAGCCCAGACTTAGCCAATTTTCAGCTTCGTCCGTTTTCGCTCCGTTTTCGCCCGTTTTCGTTCGTTTGACCTCCGATTCGTCTCAAATCGAACCGAGACTCTCCAAACATGTTTTCAAACATGTTTTCATCATCTTTCCATCCTCGCTAATGCCGGATTTAGCTCACGGCCCAATTTAGCCTTTCGGGTTCTGTTTCCGCGCCTACGCGCACCGAAACGCCCGATAGCTCCCGAACTTCACCAGAACCATTCAAATAGCTCTCCAATCGAATGTACACCATAACTTAATAGTTTTAGAAGTCCGGTACCTTACAGTACCGGACTTTTAAAATCATGAGGTTACGGTGTACATTTGGTTGGAAGACCATTTGAACGGTTTCGGTGAGGTCCCGGTGAGGTCCGGAAGCATTCTGGCGTTTTTGGTGCGCGTAGGCGCTAAAACGGAGCCGAAAGGCCATGTTGGGCCGTGAGCCAAATCCGGCATTAGCATGGATGAAAAGATGATGAAAATACGCTCGAAAACGTGTTTGGAGAGTCTCAGTTCGATTTGAAAAGAATCGGAGGTCAAACGAGCGAAAACGAGCGAAAACGGAGAAGAAACGGTGAAAAAGCTGAAAATTTGGATAAGTCCTTAAAGGCTGGAATTCTGGACCTACGGGGACCGGTCCCCCAAGTTCAGGGACCGGTCCCCTATACAAAAAATGGCCCCCCCCCGCGGGAGCAATGCAATAAAATAGAAGTTGAGGGGCCTAATTGCATTTTTGGCATTATGAGAGTGTATAGAGAGAGTTGGGGGCTCATTTCCTCTCCCTCTCCCTCACGTTGCAACCCAAAAGCCCTCCCTCTCTCTCTCTAAGTGCTCTTCTCTCTCTCTACAAGGGTGGATCTAGGAGAGGGATTGGTGGAGGTTGAGGCAAGGAGAAGGTTCATCATCATCATCATCTTCTTCTTCACCTTAGAGCTAACACCTAGAGGTAAGCTTGATGCTTATTAATGGTAGATCTCTAGGGCTTGAGTCTTTTGCTCTAGAATTGGATTTAGATGAATCCTAGCATGCTAATTAGATGAAAAGTGCTTGATTCATGAATCAATTTGGTAGATTTTTGCATAGTAGCAAATCTAGGGCTCAAAATGGGGTTTTGAGAAATAGTTGGGTTTGATCTCTATTAACCCTCTGTAAACCTAATTGCTAGGTCCCCGAACGCATCCGTGCACTCGGTTTGAGCATTCGCCAAGTCTACGCGGAGATATTGAAGAAACAGACCTTCCAGCATTCGTTTCTGCCTGGAGGGTCGAGGCGGCGTCCATAAATCGCGGGGTTGGATTCTGAGTGTCGTAACAAGAAACCGAAGACCTTTAATTACCGGATCGCTGATCGGAGATCGTTCGGTGGTCGTGCACGAATTAGGTCTAGCCGAGCGGCATGCGCCGCGGGAGGCCGATTGCGTGTGATGACGAGCAATCGGAACGCGATAAAAGGTGGGGGGTGTCCATCCCGAAGCAACTGAGCTTCTTCCTATGTCTTAGTGCTTTACCGATTTTGCATATTGTATGTTGTTATGCATTATAGGGTGATGATACATGCATTCCTACTCCTTGTATGATGTCTATGATTAATATAGTATTATGATATGGATACTTGATGTAATGGACATAAGGATTGGGAAATGACATTGGTAAACCTATGATGCTAAATGAAAGAGGAACCTAGTGTTGTATCTAAAAACATAGTTTACTAGTGGCATTGGACTTAGTGTGAAAGAAACACTTATAACTTGGACGAGTGGCATGTAAATAATGATCATCATAACAATAACGAGTGGCATTGGAACCTAGTTATGATATTGCATGAGAATCTAGTGTAGTTGACACTTATAGCATTGAACATAGGGAATCGGTGCATTTCCCTAGTTTGTGGCATATTGCATGAAATAGCATATTGCATGAGAATCTAGTGTAGTTGACACTTATGATATTGAGTATAGGGATTAGTTGAGTTTCCCTAGTTATGATATATTGCATGGGTGAATTTCCCTAGTTGTGATTCGGGTAGAAAGCCTAAAGAGTTATGTTGTTAACCCTAGATGGTAGGGTATCCTCAGTGACGGGGATTTGATCGTACTCATATGTCTGTTCGAAGCTTGGTGTGGTCGCTCCACATAAGCAGTGCACTCCGGAGTTGTCACACGATAGGGATAGCCTTTTTGGGTCCCGAGGGGTTAGCCTTTTTGGGCCCCGCAGACGGTATTGGTTGAGTGAGTAATTCTCACCTTGTGTGAGCGGTTCCTCACCCATGAGATTGAGTGTTGGTTGAGTGAGTAGTTCTCACCTTGAGTGAGCGGTTCCTCACCCACTAGATTGAGATTGAGTCGTGGCACCTATGTCCAGAGTTGGGCGAGTGAGCGGATCCTCCCCATTGAGATAGGTTGAGGAATAGCCTTTTTGGGTCCCATAGATGGTCTTGGGTGAGTGAGCGGATCCTCACCAGTGTGACTGAGAGTAGATGTGACACCTATAGGATAGTCGTGGGATTGAGACGTGAGATTGAGAGCGAGCCTCCAGGCTGGCTGAGTGGTTGTGTAAACTATGGAACGTATAGTAGTGTGGTAGTTAGCCTTCACCTATGAGGTTTGAGCGAGGTAGCCTTGTACCTAGTCGAGATGTGAGTCGGGTGAGGAGCGGGGTAGCTCTTTGCCTAGGACTTTCGAGATTGGGTCGGACCTTCGAGATATGAGTCGGGCAAGGAGTGGGGTAGCTCTTTGTCTAGGACCCTTGAGATATGAGTTAGGTGGGAAAAGAGCGGGGTAGCTCTTCACCTACCAGATTTGAGATCTTAGGCAAGTTGGCCTAGTTGATTGGGTAGTAACATGAATAGCGTAAGTGGATTGCATTCATACCATGATTTGACATAGTAGACTACATAACTTTGTTGTAGTTGTATTCATTACACTGTTGAAACATACTAGCATGATAGTAGGTTATTGCTAGATTATGTTCCATGCATTCCTTGCATTTGATGGCATAGTAGATATAGTAGCAGTTTATTTCTATATACAATTTCTATCTATCTATCTGTGCCAGCTTGGACCTAGTGGGAAGATCGGCGGAGTTGACGGCCGAACCCACTGGGAACTACATTTATATAGTTCTCATCCCGTGTGGTTTTGGAGTACAGGTATATACGAGAGCGGACCGGCAGATGATCGCGGCAAGGGCTTAGCGCCTTAGTGCTAGTTGGTAGATGCTTTCCTACTGCATTAGAGATTACCCTATATATTGAGAGTAGATGATGTATAGGATGTGAGGTATATTTTGAGAAAAATGTAAACTTTAAGTTTATGTTGTATATTGGCAAAATGTAAAGTTAATCAAATGTATAAAGTTGAATGGATGTAATAGCTTAGTATCTCTCTTTTATTCACTTGTTTATTACTTGTGATGCTTGCTCTTGATTGTTTAGCACTGGTTGTGCTCTCGCTGTTGTTGCATGATCATGTATGTATCCAAGTTGATTTCCTGGGGACTTGTTGTACATGATCTCGTCGTTGAGCCTTGGGCGGACAGGGGAGGTGCTGTCCGTTCGGCGGTTCGCCCGCCGCGCCCGAACCGGCCAAATCGGTAGCGGCCTCGGGGCGGGGGGCGTGACACTATAGGAGTTACGATAAGCTACGGAAAAAGCTGCAGAGCTATACTCCTGCAGAGGTAATCATTTATGTAATGAATGTAGTTTTATAAAATTTTCTTATAATATTTATTAAATAGAATCATCTTTATGGCAGGTTGTACCCACATTTGCCATGAAGATATCTCAATATTGAACCGTAAGTTACGTGGCAGCCTGCCGGAGCAGGTATTGTTGAATTTAGTTAGTAGAAAATATTATTTGGTTAGAGTTATTTTGTCAAATTCTATTTGGTTTGCTATCATATTTTAGGTGATTAATGTATATTTTCATATAATTGATAAGCTGGATAGCATAGGTGTACAGAAATTTTGTCAACTTGGTATTTTCTGCCGAAATGAAGTTGCGGTGAGTTTGATGTTTTCACTATTAGATTAGTTGTTCACTATTTCTCTCTTGTTGACATACCTCAATATTGAACTGAGTAGAATTATCTTTTTTGTTATATAAGAGGTATCTTGCGCTAAAAGTATTAATGCTTATTGTCGAGCGATACTAATTGCACCTATCAAGCAAAGTAAAAGAAATATAGAAGTGAGTTAAAATGGAAGATATAAATCTGTTGAACTCCGAATCCCAATTTGTTGAACATTATTTATTAGGTCTTGTTCCATAATCTATGAAAATATTGGAGTCCAAATAATTTCGTTTGAGTTTTTCGCAAATTTTCGTAAGACATCTTGCTAGATTGATTCCTTTGTCTATGCAGATGCACGTACCAAATAAGATGCAGGGAATTGAAAAGGATGAGCCACTAACGGCTGATTTTGTCAAGAATGTAGCTTTTGGATGCGCATCTATATGGCACTTTCTGGGAAAAATAAATGCAGATAGCTGCAGCAAGAATAGATTTGTANTTAGAGAAGTAAAACATAAGTCAGAAGTGACTTGTGCTGGAATCGGAATGAAAACAGAAGATTTAGAATTTTCTGTTGGAAACGGGACAGATAAATTAGCAGAAAATGTATAGTGTCAGAAAATTATGAAAACTGGAGGATAAGTCAGAATTATTTTTATGAGGCTAGATTTAAAGTTTCATGTCATTCTGACACCCGGAAGGTGGAAAATAAAATCCAACAGCTATCTGATAAAGATTACAGTTCGGTACAGTTTTCGGTGACCAAACGGGGTCGAAACTGAAATATTAAAATTTCTTTGGACTTGTTAAGTAAAACCGAACATGACTGTCAAATTTGAGCTCAAACGGGTATTCAGGGAGCTCCGGCAAAAGATATCAGATTTCGAGCTGCCTAGAGTGAATAGTATTTTGGTGTTGACTAAAGAGGAGTGTTGACCTCTTCTTCTTCCTCAGCTGACCACACCACCCCACCCCACCACTCACGCACGCATGGGAAGGGAGAGAGAGACTCTCCTTTCTCTCTCTAAAGATCTCTCATCTGTCCAAATCTCTCTCTAAAAATTTGAGGGTTGGTGGGGAGCGAGCTTGCGAACGCGTTGGAGGCGACGGATCGAGCTTTCGTGCGCCCGTTGGAGCGGCGTGCTTTCGTCACGGCGTTCACATTTTGGTAAGCTTTTGGAATTTTGTTTAAATCCTTCATGAATGATGTTTTAGTAGTATCTAGAGTGTTCTAAACATATTTGCTCCATTTAATTTGGATTATTTGGAGGTTAATTGCACGTTAGGGCTCCGAATGGGGTTTTGAAAAATAGTAGGGTTTGATCTCATTTGACCCTCCGTAAACCTAATTGCTAGGTAAACGAACGCGTTGGCGAAGTCGATTCAGCGATTCGTCGAGCAGTTGTAAAGATATTAAAGAAACAGACGTTTAGGCTTCGTTTTCGCCTGGAGGGCCGAGGCGACATCGTAAAATCATGAAAATGGATTGGAGCACCGTGGCACATAACCGAAGACCTATAATTTTCGGAGCCGCGATTCGACGCACAGTTGGTGAGTATTAGCAAAATCGGGCCGAACCGGGTGACGGGTGCCGCGGGAGGCCGATTGCAAGTGTCGACAAGCAATCGGAAAGCGATTGGAGGTGGGTTGTGTTTACCGAAGCGACTAGGTCGCTTGTATGTCTAAGATGAGTGTTTATCATTGATGCATATTATGGTAGCTAGTGGTAGAATGTATAAATGCATGAAATGAATGCTATGTTAGGCTACTAAATAATGCATATGGTGATAATGTGAGAATGCTAAGTAATGCATAATGACATAGTGTAAATAATGCTAAGTGGAAAGCATAAAGTAAATGACATATGTTAGTCATGTTGCATGTATAGAAATGCTAATGTAAGAATGCTAAGTGAATGCATATTGATATGAAATAAGAATGCTAAAGAAAAT